>NC_051228.1:22165496-22417996 GCF_015220715.1 Pygocentrus nattereri | reverse complement strand
GTAATTAATAATGGAATTATATAATTGCAAATATTTAATTCTTTAATGTAAACTGAGAAGCAAAACAAGTAGAATAACTCCAGACTTGTAAGAGTTAGACAGAAGTAGCATTAATAGTTTGGTAGTATTATAATTATTAGGGGAATTTGATCAAACAGATGAGGTCCTTTAGATGATAGCAGACATCGGCGCTCCAATCTAAGCGCTCCAGTTTCAGGCAACAGACATAATCCATTGTAGTCATCACGAGCTACATAATGATCTCTGGACTGGATGACAAAAATGTCAAAATGCCCTCTAATCCTGGTCTGCTGATGTACTTGTAAGCCTGTACTGATCTACGATTCCTTAGTAGAGATCGACATGCTTGCATTTGAAAAATTCTTGTCTCTTTCCCAGAGGAGATGAGTAGCAGCAGCTTGGCAGTTGCTGCTGGAATTCGAAAGCTAATAATCACTGCTGTAGCAGGAGGCACCCTCCATCGGGTTAATTGCTGGTTGCTGATTCCCACCTGCACATTGAAAGATACTGAGATGGAAGGGATTTGTGTGAGATTTCACCCAGCCAGAAAGGGAACTGTCAAAAAGCTCACCTGTACTGAAAACGGCATGGCCTGGAAACGCTTCAGTAACAAGAATAAAATAACCATAATGACCATTTTATATTTATACTTTTCCAACTCCAGTAATCCAGTAAGCTCTATACATTCTTGTATGCAAAATTTTGGGAGCCCCTGGTCAAATGACATAGTTTGTTGATCTTCTAAGTGAAAATAAGTTAAAGCATCCTATTCAGAGAGCACACTTCTTCACATTTTAATGCACAATTATTGTTTATTAGCTAAATTTAACATATTGATGAAAAGTTATGACACATTTTGTATTTTATCTTTTTTTCCCCAATATGTTAAACTCATTGTGCACTAAAATTGCAGAAACATGTCACATTTAACTGTAGAGCATGTGTTAACATGTTGTCACTGGCAAAACATGTCATTTGACCAGGCCTGGTCAAACTTTTATGTATATGACTGTATGTGGAGGATACACATGGTTGTTATGTAGTGATCGTGATGAAGCCCACATTGCTATATTCGGTTTATTTTGCACCCAGAATCCTATTATAGTTTCAGTTATTACAGTCACAGTATGCAGAAACCATCCTGATTGGTTAAATTCTAATCAGCACAAGATTAGACCAATCAGTTGAGGTCAAGTAAAGTTTATTTTCAGGGGTGTTGTTTATGATGTGGGTAGACCTGTAGGGCTATGAGTTAAGGGTTTCTATGATTATGGAACACAATGAGTAGGATTCAAATTTCATATGAATAATATATGGGTGGGATAAATATGGATAGGCCACTGACACTTGTTTTGATTTGATGAAATTGGTCATCTGTTTGAAGGGCTTTGAACAGTCTTTGAAAAAAAATATTTTTTTGTGCACAAATGCTTTGCAGTTGTTGTCTGATTGGAATTCACAGTAGTTTTCCAGTCAATGCCATACATCTTTATGCAATAAAGCATAAAAGAAAAGAAGGTCTGACTAAATGTTTTGATCTTAAATGCTAAATCAACATTTTCCTGATTAAGGTCTGATGACAATAGGGGATAGCAAAGGTAATTCACTCACATCCTTCACCAGGTTTTGACTGGGTTCTCTTTCACCAGTAATCTATAGATTCATCAGAAGCAACATACTCAGTAAAATCTTTTCTTCTGAACATTGTGTGCAGTTACAGATTTCAGCCAGAGAGGTCTCCAAATCCCCAAATCTTACATAATGTAGTTTTAAGTGATGACAGACTCTGTTTTATTTTTCTTTTTTAAAAATAAAAAAGCAGAAAAGAAATGCTCCTTTCCTTTGGGGAATGAATATAGTGTACTTATTTAAGATATACAATCACACTGGAACGAGACAGAATGAGACAGTAAAAAAGACAAAAGGCAAAGGAGGCTTTACTAGCTAGTTGAATCGTTTTTCATAGTTGCCAAGAAACACACAGGTCGGATCCAAAAATGAAAAAATGTACAAAAAGAAAAAATCCATGCAGACAAAATCCCAAAGAGGGCTCGCTAAATGCAAAGTCAAAAATACAGAAGATGTCAGAACCGGAAAGAAACATACAAGAAAGACAGTTCAGTGGCTCTGTAACAGACATAATACATGCACTGATCTAAAGCCCAGGCATAAATACTAAACTGAATGAATCACATGACTTCTAAAAACATTATGTCTGATATGTGGACTGGTGTGAAGTAACAGTCACATGTTCACCCAGAGGGTTCAGGGAACTGGAGCCCACCAGAGAGCTAGGGTGGGATGGATGTGTGATATGAACCTTAAGATAGATAGATAGATAGATAGATAGATAGATAGATAGATAGATAGATAGATAGATAGATAGATAGATAGATAGATAGATAGATACTTTATTGATCCCGAAGGAAATTTAGGAACATATCTTTGTGGGTCCATTTACATTGTTTATACCTTGGTGACCAACAACGTACCGGTAGTGTAGCTTTTTTTAGTCAGCATGCATTGCTCCTCAGACGATTCATGCACTGTGTTTAATCTGATCCCAGAATGAAGTCAGTGATTGTTGCTGTTTGCTGAAATCTCCCTGAACAGTTAAATTTGTACAGAAAAATGAAAACACACACACACAATCTAAGCTGCTTTATCCTCCTGGGTCACTGGGTTGCTGGGGCCTATCCCAGCGGTCATTAGGCAGTAGGCAGGAAAAACCCTGGACAGGTTGCCAGTCCATCACAGGGCAGACACATCGATGTATATATTCACACCCAGGGGTGATTTAGCATATCCAAATGTCTTTGGACTGTGGCACGAAACCCACACAGACACAAGGGGGAAATGCAAACTCCACACAGAGAGGCCCTATTCACCCACCTAGGGATCAAACCCAAGCCATTCTTGCTATGAGGCAATTAAAACAAAAATAAATCAGTCAAATCAAATTTTGGTTGGCAGCTGTGAACAAATAAACAAGCTAAAATTATCAGACTACAGTTCAGCAAACAAAATGGGCTGTGAACTGCTTTACAGACTGACTGAAACAAACCATATTCAGATTCAGCTGGCAAATACTGAAAAAGCTGAGCTGAACCTGATACTGAGGCAGTTTTATGGCTGGATCAGTTCAGAAAGAAGATACAACTTTTTGAATATTAAAGCATGTTTGATAAAATGATTCTTTGATTCATATCTTTCGTTAAATTGCAGAATTGTACAGAAGTAACAGAACTTGAGGTCTTGCAAGTAAGTCATCAAGAATAACAGAACTGCAATGATCTACACTGTAAAAAATCTGTAAAAAAAAAAGGAAATATTCCAGCAGCAGGGGTGGCAGAAAAAAATAATTAAGAGTAAAAGCACATGCATTAAGCTTTTTCAAAAAAACATCTGACTTCAACTCATTCCCTCTCGCATTGTATATCATCTTATATCATATCATATATTAGGAAAAACTTTAATATGACATTTTCCTGCAAATTTTAGAGCATGATTTGTAATTATTTGTTGTGTAAAATACTTTTATAGTTTAAAATACTTCAAACATGCCATTACTTTTGCACAGGCCACATTTCATGTTTTATTTTCCCCAATATGTTAAATTCAGTAAATAACCTGTTGTTCTTTGTAGAGGGTGTGTTCACTTACTTTCAATTAGAAAATCAATAAACCATATAATCTAACCAAAGGTGCCCAAAATTTTGCATATGATTATACTATGAATAACCTCACTTACACTGCAGTTGTCTATAAAATGCCAGGTGCTGCTAAAAGTCAATCACACTGTGTTTTTAATTGCAGTGTAATATGGCAGCTTCTGATTCATTCAAAACAGTGTCAACATGACATTTAATCCTCTTACAGGCTTTATATACTCAGATAAATTACTGCTAAATATTATGCCATGCATGATGAGCCTCGCGTGTGTTTGCTTTACATACTTCTTTTGTGTGCTCTGTAATTATATCTTTTTAATGCCGCCTCCTGGCTGTTGTTGACCTTATGTGTGAAGTATGCTGAAAAAAGGTGAGGCATTTGTTTACTTGATTCACATATGTACATCATTTCTATATGAATAGTTACATCAACATAATGCAAAAAGTAAGCAAACAACAATTTGCATAAGTTGCAAAGTGCAACAAAGTGCAAAAGTCAGAGACCTTGTAATACAATTTTCAGTCAAAACAGCGATTAAAAGCACATTATTTACTTTTCAGTGGGGGCGCACATCCCATGAGCCTCTTCCCATGAGTTTTGTTCCAGTGCTGGTATCTCCAAAATGATAACTTTACAGCTGAAACAAAAAGCCTGCTTTACTTTTAATGTAAGTTAATGGAACCAGACATTTTTCAAAGTGATTTTGGGCCATTTCCTTTGGTCTTTTTCTCATAAAATTTAGATATACATAGAAGAGCTATTATACTTAATATTGGAGGCTTTTAAATAACTTTCTGTTAAATATGCTTACTGCTTTTTTCTTGAAAAATGAATAACTTAAAATGAAATAATTTGGGTGCTCTTTGACCCAATGCAGTTGTGAGGCTCCTGACTGGCACCAAGAAAAGGGAGAGCGTTACTGTACTTGCATCATTGCACTGGTTACCAGCAAAATATAGAACTGAATTTAAAGTTTTATTATTCATTTTTAAAGCATTGCGTGGCTTGGCTCTGAGCTATATTTCTGACCTCCTCTGCTTCCATTCGAGCTCATGAGCGCTATGTTCTGCTAACCAGTTGCTCTTTGACATTCCACACTCTCTGATGAGATTCAAAGGCGGGCCTTTTCTGTAGCTGCTCCAAGACTCTGGAACTGTCTTTCGCTTTTCAATAAGCAGTCCCCACAATAGAGGTTTGTAAGTAAAAATCAAAAATCCATGTGTTTTCTAAGGGATTTTGGGGGTCTTTAATGATTATGCAGTCAGCATCTCTTCTGTTTTTGTTCATTCTGTCTTGCCAGCAAAACTCTTCTGTTTTTTTTTATTTATTGTTTTATCTGATTTATTTTACATGCATGCTAATTTTTCTTTTTCTTGTTAAATGCATTGTGTAGTTTTGAATATTTAGTAGTGGTTATTTTAATTGATATTACTGTGCAGCACTTTGGCCAACGCTTGTTGTCTTTTAAATATGCTACAGAAATAAAGGTGACTTGACAGCTTGTACAAGTACAACACAGCATTTCTTTCCTCTACTTTTCAACTTATATTAACTTAACTTATATTTCAATGTATTTTTGAGTACATTGTTCATATTTTTAAACATCAAATTGCATGGTAAACAAAAATCAGGCTTTTGGCTATATCGCACGGTACTGATTTTACCTCGTTTAAGCATGTCAGTCGATTGCACATGAAGAAAATATGTTGCATCACACAATTAGTGTATTTAAGTGGACTTCTTTTGACGAGAATTACCTTGATGTAATAGGCTTCATTTATATGCAATCACTTGACCCATTTCCCCTTTCCCAGCATGAAGTAAAACAACAGGAACTAATGTTTAGATACTGCCCAGACTAATGCAATCACTCTTAAAAAGAGTTCTTTTCCAAGTGTTCTTTGGCAAATAAAAAGGTTCTATATAAAACCATGAGCACCCAGAGAACCCATTGCATGAGTAAATGATTCTTTGCATTGTGAAAGAGTTCTTAAGATTGATGTGAAATGTGCAGAAATGTGCTACGGATGGTTCTATATAGAACTCTTTAGCACCCAAAACAAGCTTGACATCTTCACAACAGAATAACCCTTTTGGGTGCTTTATAGAACCCTTTTCAAAAAGATTCTATGTAGAACCATCATTCTCCATCAACCTGAAGAACCTTTCCATGATGCAAAGCACCCTTTAATCATGCAAAAGGTTCTTTGAGTGCTTTTCTTTACTGAAGAACCCTTGACCATCTTTTTTAAGAGTGTACATATGAGAAATGCAGCTGTCAAAACATCTACACATTTTCTGTCCACATGAGTGCTTTTGCAGTAGTGTGAAAGCATTTTTATCCACTTTGAAATACAAAGACAACAGGAAAGCAAACTCTCACAGGAGAACTTTGCACACGCCTTTATTTATGTTCAACAATCAACAACTGTGCCTTGTTGTAGAAGAGCCAGAGTAGATAGATACAGTTATAAAGAAGATAATGACCAAACTTGAGATGTCATTAATTATATAGCTACTCCTAAGGGAGCTCAAGTCTTTATCATGGGAGCTAAGCTCTGCATCATAATTCAAATTCAGATGTGAAACTATTGGTTCTGGAAGTTTGTCTAGAAAGCATATCCTGAATGAAGCTGGAAGTGGTCTTCCTCCATGGAATCATCCCAGTTTCAATCTTTTGTGGTTATCCTTTCATGCAGTGGAGATAACACTTCATTTTTAGAAAACAGCCTCACCTTGACTGATGTTCAGCATATGCATGTGACTGTTTATGTTTAATTGATAAAAAGAGTGATGTTAAGTGTAATTTCATTAGAACAGATGTATGGACTGTGCATTACAATGTAGCAGGAAGAATGTGGATGAATGTATTGGAGTAAAATTATATAACTAGGGTAAAGTACAAAGTACCATCTATTTAACCCCTAGCTCAAAGTTTCATTACACACGTCTATATCCCTGCAAGTTTACATTGAAGTAACTGCATCCATCCATCCATCCATCCATCCATCCTTTAGCTTCCGCTTCTCCGGGGTTCGGGTCGCGGGGGCAGCATCCTAACCAATGAGGCCCAGACCTCCCTTTCCCCAGTCACTTCCACTAGCTCTCCAAGGGGGATTCCCAGCCCAGCTGGGCGATATAGTCACACCAGCGTGTCCTGGGTCTTCCCCAGAGTCTCCTCCCAGATGGACTTGCCTCTCGACGTGGAGAAGCAGCAGCTCTACTCAAAGTGAGTGCCTTGCCTTGTGGCTCAGCTCTTTCTTTACCACAACAGACCGGTAAAGAGCCCGCATCACTGCTGACACAGCACCAATCTGCCTGTCAATCTCCCGCTCCCTTGTACCATCACTCGTGAACAAGACCCCAAGATACTTGAACTCCTCCACTTGAGGCAAGAGCCTATCCCCGACCGAGAGAGGGCTCTCCACCCTTTTCCGCCTGAGAACCATGGTCTCGGATTTAGAGGTACTGATTCTCATCCCGGCCGCTTCACACTCGGCTGCAAACCGATCCAGTGAAAGCTGAAGTTCGCGGCCTGATGTCCCCAATAGGACCACATCATCTGCAAACAGCAGCGATGTGACCCTGAGGTCACCAATCCGGACACCCTCCATCCCCTGACTGTGCCTAGAAATTCTATCCATAAAAATTATGAATGGAATCGGTGACAAAGGGCAGCCCACTGGGAACGAGTCTGACTTACTGCCGGCTATGCGAACCAAACTCCAGCTTTGTTTGTACAGGGCCTGAATGGCTCGTAGCAAAGAGCCATGTACCCCGTACTCCCGAAGCACCTCCCACAGAATACCCCGGGGAACACAGTCGAATGCCTTCTCCAGATCCACAAAGCACATGTGGACTGGTTGGGCAAATTCCCATGAACCCTCCAGAATCCTGGAGAGGATGAAGAGTTGGTCCAGTGTACCCGCACTGCTCCTCCTGGATCCGAAGTTCAACTATAAGCCGGACTCTCTTCTCCAGTACCCCTGCATAGACCTTACCAGGGAGGCTGAGGAGTGTGATTTCCCTGTAGTTGGAACACACCCTCCGGTCCCCTTTTTTAAAAAGAGGCACCACCACCCTAGTCTGCCAATCCAGTGGCCCCGCCCCCCGATGTCCACGCAATGTTGAAATGGCATGTCAGCCAAGACAGCCCCACAACATCCAGAGCACTGAGGAACTCAGGGCGGAACTCATCCACGCCTGGAGCCTTGCCACCAAGGAGCTTCTTAACTACCTTAGCGACTCCGGCCTTAGTAATGGACAAGCCTATTCCCATGTCCCCAGACTCTGCCTCCTCACTGGAGAACGTGTCGGTGGGATTGAAGTAACTGCAGTTACTGAATAATAAGCCTTAGTATACACTCACAGAAATATTTAACCCTAACTTTTAAGATTTATGTAATTTTATTACAAGACAAATTCCCATTTACTTTTTTTAGATAATTTTAACACCAACCTATCAAATAGACGTTACATGATGCATATTCATTTGTGTAATAAAGCCTATTTTATTATACATGCATAATCCCCAGGTTTATGTATTCAGTATTAATAAAGTATAATTACTCTAAATTAATAATGAGTCTATTTAAAATACATAAAGAATATTGTTTGAATTGCATAATAATCAGGTTCCCTCTACAAAATAAATAACATGTATTTATTTGAATTACATGTAATTTATGCTTATAATAAGCATATATGTAATAAACCAAATTAATAAAAATGCATCACATTTATGCAATTCCTTTCCATTCAGTACAATCTTAATGATGCAAAACAATCAGACCACCTTGTTGATTCAACAGCTTTATTAAGATTAAAGCCTCACAATAAAAATATTAAAAGCATGAAATTAAAATTTCATTTGTCATAGTTATGTATTTAAATTAAAGACTTGTATAAATTCACAACACAAGTTCCAGTTTTAGAGAGAGAGAGAGAGAGAGAGAGAGAAAAAAAGGACTACTTTAGTGACCAAAGGCTTTGGTAGGAACTGAGGCACCTTTTTAGTATCTTTTAAAACACTTAACTAGCTTCCATTGAACCTGGAAACAATTCAATAAAAATCTGGCTTGAGCTGAGCCACTACAACACTGCCAGCTAACACTTTTTTTTATCTGAACCCACCAACACAGCCACAATCACACAATCATTAAATGATTCAACACCAGAGAAACAAAAATATCCTTTACAGATACAAATTTATGAAACAGGTAAACTTCAAGAACTAAGGAATAAACACAAAATCCTGTCGGGGTTGAAAAAAAATCCAGCAGGGGCTGTGTAAGTGCATTATTGACAACCAAATCACTGGAGCAATTTGAGTTTCAGTGCCTGTACTCTTGGTGAAAGGAGTCCAGGTCCATTAAGATTTTCTGGTACACCTCGAATGTACGCTTCAGGCTTTTTGGATAGCTCAAGTTGAGTGCATAAATTAGCCCATAAAGCATCACGCATGCATGGCTGACACTCTGCAAGTTATGGAGGACTTCCACGCCTTCCAGCACAACAACATCATCAAAGCGTCCATCACCTATACCATCAGGACCATGACCTTCTGCTCGGACAGTGTAGATGCCCATGGTCTTCTCTGCAATGTCTGCCTCAGCCTCTCTGGATTCAATGTCCTGGAATATAAAGAACAGAAAGATGGGCTGTGTGACCCTAACCTTCACCACCAAAATCTAAGCAGCTCATCCGTAGGCCAAATGAGTGTTCATTTAAAGATATTTCTTTAAAGCACTGCATATATTCGTTCATGAGAATGAGATGGATTTAAGTTCAAGGTAACAATGACCTTAAGACCTTTGATCACCTCCTAAAAATCTGGAACGAAAGTAAAAGTCATAAGGATGCATTTTGTGTTTTTGTTAACATGAGATTATACACAGCCTACTCTCAAATTGTGCACTTTTCTCTATCAAGGTGAAAACAAAAATGAAAACTCTAACAATTATCCTTTACAGTAAACACATGTTTATGGGTTGATCCACCATTGAGGTTAAGGTTTTGTGACTCTTTAATACAGAGGGATTTCTGGGGAGACTGCAGAGACTGCTCTTCTCCCAATGAAGCCTTTGACCTGCCAGAAAAAAAATACAATTAACAAAACACCAACTAAAAATACATAGATATATAAAAATACAGAACCAGAAACTGTTCACTGATGCAGGGAAAATTGATTAATCTAAATGGATTACTTTAAATCATTACTCTTACACAAAACCGCAACATAAATGGAAGTGAGTGCTGAGTGAGAGCCTGGTCCTAAATTATCGAGAATCCAGTATATGCTGCACAATTTGTGCTTCTTCCGTGATGTGCCCAAAGGATTGCACAATTCAAAGTCATCAATGTATAGGGTTAAACAATTTTTTAACTCATCACCTGACACAAAAGGGTTTTCTTTGAAGTATACACCATCTCTTATGGAGCAATACTGCTGGTTTTCAAGCTGGTATGTGCTACTGTCCTGTGTTCTGTGGCTATCAATAACTCTATTCAACACTTCAGGAGAATCAAGTATCTGCTACAAAGATGGCACTGTTGGTACTATAAAACAGGTACCAAGAGGGTGGTTGGTTAGTGTAGTGGGTAACACCTCGCACCTCTACACTGTAGACTGGGGTTCAATCCCCACCTGGGAAAACACCCTACACTATACCAATAAGAGTCCTTGGGCAAGACTCCTAACACCGCCTTGGCCTATCTATGTAAAATGTACAAATTGTAAGTCGCTCTGGATAAGAGCGTCAGCCAAATAATGTAAATGTTTTCTCTTATAAGCTGTTGCAAGGGGGCCATCTTTTCCCAGTGCATTTGACAAAGGATTAGATTTACACAGTGAATCAGCTAAATCCTTAATAACCAAGCTATCAACCTCAAGGTTTTTGTTTTTGAAAAAATCTGATATACTGCTACAAGTTATTGGCACAGACACAGTACTCAGCATGTAGTGCAGCTCATCAACCAATTCATCTACTGCTGTAAATGGAACATGAAAAATGTTTTCCAACTTCAATAAAACAGAGCAGTTTTTTTTTCTACGATCTGAGGAAGGTCCTCTGAATCATCAAGATCACTATACGCATCTGCATCTGACAGTCTACCATTGATGTCCGCAGTAAACGTGGGCCCTTCATCTGCTGGACTAGACTGAACACTGACTTTAACTACACCTGCTTTAAAATCCTTTAGACTGTGTGGATTACGTTTACGATTTTTATGTGAGTTAAAAGTGGCATATATGTTTGACTGATATGTACATCCCTCAAACATACAAGTTACATTTTCATACTGCCCAAGGTGTTGATTAATATGACTAAAGTATTCCTTCTCTGTTGAAAGTGCTTCACACCTACATGTCTGACATGAAAATGTAATGGACTGAGCACCTGCTGTTTCTAACTTGATGTGTGTTCTATATGTGACTCAGAAGTTTCTTCCAGCTTGTGAATATGCAAGGACAGTCTAGATACACACATGGATATTGCCCTGTGCGGCTATGGTGGAAATGTCTTAGCCTAAAATGTTTTAATAACTAGTAGATAACAAACGGTCACACAATTTGCAAGGCCACATTCACACAGCACCTGTGAATGAAGACAAAGAACAACAAAATCAATTAGGTTATCTGTAAAATGAGCTGAAAATACATCCAACCTTGTCTGAGATCAGACTGTGTAATCCTAATTAGTTTTGTTGTACTGTAAAATCAAATCATTTATACTTTTAACATGCTTACTCTAAACATTTCAGCTAAATATTGTAAACATTTTTTATATCACATGAACTATAAGTTAATATGTACTACATGTTGATGTGCATAGCTTTTAATATATACTTACTAAATCTATGTTGCCACATGTATGTGAGAAAACAGGACAGGAGACGGAGAAAAAAGAATTTCAGTGAGAAGAAAAGCAGCATCTAACATTCAGTCCTGTAATCCATGCCAGTATTTAAACATAGTACTCTAAAATGCAGTCACCCACTAATTACATTCAATATATTTTAGCATTGATTAAATTATGTAGATAATAATTCATTTCAATGCATACATATAAAAATGAGTTTTTCAATAAAATCAAATAGATCTAAATGCATAAAAACTAACTGCCATGAATCATTTCTCTGAGTGTATAATAAGACTGTGATTTTAAGGTTATACAACTTATAAAACACACAGTTACTTAAGTAAATGTGATGGAGTTAATGTAACCTGTTCCTACCCACCACTGCAATTAACATATATCACATAAACACGATTCCTGTACTTAAGTTTGCTTCTTTCGGGAAGAATTGGGTTGATATTTTTGATAACACTTTTTTGGTATCACTTTGGTAATCTAAGAATAGCTCCACTAGTTTGCATTGAAGTTCTTGTAGTTATTGAATAATATCCTTATTATTCATTAAGCCTGAGATTTTAAGAGGTAACTTCTCCTCTTTTTTAAAGATGTTTGAGCAGAAGGATAAGCAGTTTAGGAAATGTGTACATGTATGTGTCACGATTAGCTCCTCCCTCTCCTCCATGTCCTTTTTGTTTACTTTTTATCATCCACATGCTTCTTTGTTTTGAGTCCAAGTCCTACCCCCTTGTTGTCTGACACCACCCTGATCATTGCCACCTGTTTTCCACCTGTCCCTCGTTATCCTTGTTTTGTAATTACTGTGTATGTATGTATGTATGTATGTATTTGTTGGTCTTTGTTCAAAGACTTTGTTTCAAAGACTTTCTAGTCTTTGATTGTATCTTGTGTTCTGTTCATCATGTCTGTCCCACAATCTCTTTGTGTTGGCCCTGGATTTGCCCGAAATAAAAGTCGCTTATCTCCGCATATATATAATTTTTTTACTACTCATTCTACAAAGCAGTTGGCTAGTTAAAAGCATTTTGTTACTGACTTGCTAATAGGAGTTGCTGCTGGAGGCCAACGATGTGGATTGAGGTGTGAGGTGTGTGCTGTGGAATGTTTTTTGTTGTATTTTAGTAAGTTTCAGCATATGGTTTGGAGACTGTGGCTCTGTCTAAAAGACAGGAGGCTGAGCTGGAGGTGGCGGAGATGAAGATGCTGAGATTTTCATTGGAGTGACAAGGTTGGACAAGATTAGAAATGAGCAGATCAGAGGGACAGTGAAGGTGGAGCAGTTTGGAGATAAAGCCAGAGAGGCCAGGTTGAGATGGTTTGGACATGTGTTGAGGAGGAATAGTGGCTATATTGGGCAAAGAATGTTGGAGATGGAGCTGCCAGGCAGAAGGAGAAGAGGTAGACCTCAGAGAAGGTTTATGGATGTAGTGAAGGTGGACAAGGAGATGGTTGGTGTAAAAGTAGAGGAGGCAGTGGATAGGGCAAGATGGAGGCAGATGATCCGCTGTAGTGACCCCTAAAGGCAGCAGCTGAAAGAAGAAGAAGAAGAAGTAAGTTTCAGCATCAGGAAGTACAGAAGTACACAGACTGTCTGATGTAAACTGCACACTAAAAATCAGATTTCACCTCTCACAGAGAATTTAAATTGGCTCTGGTCTGTACACTATATGTTGGTGAACAAGTGATTGACTTTTTTAAGCCTGGTTTATACCTGATGTGTTGCAAAAGTCACAAGGGTTTGTGTCATAACCAAAGCTCCAAAGCTCATTGCTCTGTCGAACGTTGTGTCGAGCATGCAGAAAATTTTCTAACTACATACTGCTGTGGATGTTAACACCAAACAGGAACATCAAGACTTTTGAAGAGGGCCACCTCACAGATAGGAGAATACTGTGGTACTTCTGAATACATGCTGCAAGTGAGCAGAAAAGTTTTATAAAAGTATAAAAGCATAATCCAGCCTTTAATGCTAGGAGCAGCATTTGGATCTACTCACCAATAAGTCCTGCAGAACGAGGTAAAAGCCTGAACTGTTTATGACATTTCATTTGAAAAATTCATTTCTGAAATGTGTTTGAAAGCATATGCAGCAAACAAGTTGTTCTTGTGCATTTTTCAGCTGGTACTCCAAGTTTGTTTTCACTACACAAATTGTGTTAAACAGTCTGTTTTGCATGTGATTCAAACAGCCCATACCTGTCAGGTTCTCAAAGCCTCCCCAGTCTGGATTACAGGCCCACGTTTCAAATGGCATTTACAAATGTATCCATGTTGATGTTAAAAAAAAGCCTTGTGTAAGAACTCACTGGTGTGAAAAGGCTGAAAACACCTGTCATGACATTTAATGGTACCTATAACATGACAGTTATATAACTGAACAAACTCTGTCATGACAGGTTATGACACCTTGCATATTATAACATGTTATATCATGCCATGGTTATATCAGTTTTGTATTGCGGGGTCAAGTGTTACAAATACTTTAGCTGAATGATATTTCAGGATATTTCAAGACATTTGCGTGATACACAAGAAGTATTGTAGCAACCTGCTACTGGCTGGCAACTGGCCTTTACATGCTCGTGAGGTGTGACGATACTGATAACCATGCCTTGAAGATCATGGGAGGCATGTATCCTCTGGAAAAGTGACTATATGTGTATGTGTTTATGTATTTCCATGTTGAAGAGTGGGTGTAGTTAGTGTGGGTTGGTGCTCACCATGAGGGTGAAGTCTACTAGTGAGTTCAGTGCTATGTAAATTACCTTTACGTTTACAAGCTACTAGATTTTAAACAGTTATAACCTCTAGTAGGTGTAAAGTCTGTAAAAAAAGGCTGATTGATTTAAATGATGGGAAAACATGCAAGAAAACAAAATACATCTTGTTTTGTGTCAGTGACCACTTCTGCAGGATAGATCACGTACCTCCTAGCCACAGATTTACACAACACAGACAGGAACAGAGCCCTGAGTCCTACTTTGTGTCTGGCACTGAGACATTTTGCTACAGAATCTTTCCAAAACGGTGAGTGACTATTCAAGTACACAAGTCAATGCTAGTGTTACCAAAGGTTCGTTGATAAAGTGCCATTAAAATGTAAAATATCTCAGTTTGAACATTTGAAACATTCCAGAAGCAGAACAGAATAAATGCACATAAATGAGATGGATACTTTGAGGACAGCACTTTATTGTGAAACACAGTCTCTTTTTGAATTGTAGCTAATACGACCGACACACCTTGATTAAGAGTACAAGAGAAAGAGTGCAAAGTACCTCCCACCCACTGCAAGGCCAAGGCCAGCTTTTAGATCCAAAGTTTATTATACACTTCTATCGCTTAAAAATAGCTCAGCAAGTTTGCGCTGAAGTCCTTGTAGTTACTGAATAATAAGCCCTAGTATGTAATAAGATAGTGGTTTTTAAAAGTTAAACAACTTGTACACACTGTAAAAACTGATTCTGACTCAAAGCAAATTATACTTAAAATTTCATTAAAATTCACAAAATAAACATGTTTACGCTGTTTCTAAATATTTTTATGCTTAATGAACCTATAGTTTGCAGTATAAACTGAACTCAACAAGCTCATCAAAATCTACTTAATTTTTCTAGACGTCAGAGCAACATTGGTGAACTAGGTCGGAGCAACTTACTTTCGTTCAGTTTAAATCAAGGCAAGCTGCGAAACGGGCGCCATCGTAAACGTTTGATATACGGTCAGTTTCTTATCACCTCAAATATTAGTATATCATAACCTAATTTCTACATGTAAAATAACTTTGTAAGAGTGTATTTGCAGATTTATGTCGGCATTAAAGCCATAGCTGGCTTACTGATTGGCTTTCTAAATTGTGAGGTTATTTTTCCTCTCATTTGGCTTTCTGTTGAAGCCCTTCTGCTCATATTGCAAGGTTGATAAGCTCCTTAAATGTCGTGCTTTTTGGTGCTCGTATGCATAAACGTAATCAGAGGAGTTAACCTATATCGATATATATGACTATGCTTTTCTGTGGATAGAAGTATTTCGATAAGTCTTGTTTCCAAGCTAGGTAGCTAAATGCTAAACGCTAACTCGATAGGTGGGGGTGGTTTTTCAGTCTGCTGAGGTGTTTTTGCAGCTGGCTAAGTAGCTAAATGCTAGCAAGCTGACTCGATGTGTGGACGCAGAGGGCTGTTATAAACGCACATATTTAATTTTTAATGTGCAATTTGGAGACTGGCGACCTGACTAGGGTGTATCCTGCCTTCCGCCCGATGACTGCTGGGATAGGTTCCAGCACCCCCCCCACCCCCTTGCTTTCAAATGACTTGGATTAACTTCCATTCAAAGTTAAGAAGATTTTTGTCTTCTCCTGTAAAGTCATTATTTTGGAGATGCATGTTTTTTCATTGAACAGCAATGATATGCATTCAGTAAATGTGAGGGAACAAAAAAAGAAAGCAGTTATGCACAGCACAGTCAATGATGGTGACTTTCAGGTGACCAACATTTGTATATTATTATTTTTGAAAGCAATACATTTTATGTTTCATGTAAACCGACTTAAGGACTGCATATGCAAGTCCTTTTGCTGCATGTGTATTGTTTGCACTTTTAATAAATGCAGTTATATTTGATGTATGGAAATTGATTTATTTGAGTGGCTGTTAAGTGGGCTTATATTTTAAGAAATACAAAGGCAACAAAATTAAGGTGATAGTTTGCATGGATCTTTCTATGTTGGTAGAACTTTAAAAAATCAGTTAGGACAACTTGAATTTGTAGTCATTCATTTTGATTTTATTTAGTTGAGTTTATTAGAAAACGTAAGTAGATTTAACTTAAATATTTTGTGTTGATTGGGGGGGGGGGGGTTAAGTTGAGTCAAAATAGTAATTTTAGTTATACTGTGATAATATATTTAAGTATATTTTAAGTGGCTTAGATAGGTTGTATTTACTTAATAGAACAGAAAGTTAATTCAACTCAGAAAGATCCATGCAAACTATTGCCTTAATTTTTAAAAGTAATTTTAATGCCTCATTTTTTTTTACAATGCAAGAGTTAATGTAACCTGTACCTCTGCAAATTAAGTATTCCCATGAACACAACAGCTGTGTTTAAGTTTACCTCTTTTGGTAAGAATTGGGTTGACATAACATTTTTAGTAACACTTCTTTGGTATCACTTCAGTGACCTAAGAATAGCTTAAGTAGTTTGCACTGAAGTCCCTGAAGTGACAGAATAATAAGCCTTAGTATTCAATAAGCAGTTTAAGGGGTAACTTAGATATTGGAGCTGGGATCACTGAATATGTGGTACCACAGGAATTTTGTATGTCACTAGTTTTAAATGAAATCCTCTCAACGTAAGGTTTTGGATGGATTTTACACTCCAACTTATGCTCAGCTGGTGCAACTGGCTGCTGCTGTTTTTTAATAAAAAGCACTTCTCTTAGTAGAATCTTGGCCTTCCGTGTGTCTTACTCTGCACTGCCACAGTATCATGACATTTCATTTTTTGATAAGTTGGAACTGAGAAAATGACCCATAGTGCTGCGTTTAAACACCAATGAACACAGTGATCTTATTCAACACTGCACTAAATACAGTTCATTGGCAAATTATGCTCTCTTTATAATCAAACATGCAGTTAGACAATGACAATATCCAATATACTCTGAAAAGCATATTGTGAGATAAATATAAACACCCCTAAAAAAATGATTGCAGTCATTCCCAAAAGTAAGCAAGCTTTGCTGGTATATTTTATATGTTGAAATGAAAATCAAGTAAACTCAGTGCATCCCTGATTTCAGTGCACTTCTCCAAGAGTGAAACTGGATAGTCCTTTATGCATGAGAGAATTGGAGATAATGTCTAATGATCTCACCTGTAATTATCTTTGATAGAGTAGAAAAGGCTGTTCAGTCAGAATGCCAGGGGCCAGACGCAAAAGCTCAGCAGTTTGTGAAAGACTAGGCTCGGCACACATGCTCACACAAATTACACTGCGCTGTGGGGGGCAACAAAGCTTGGCAGAGGGAAAAGGAGTATATTTACAGCCCCTCTACACAGCTCGCGGAGAAAGCGGAGGAGACGTTAATTGCATTCCGCTGTCGCTGTCTTGTATGTATTGATCAACCAAACACAACACTCTCCTTCCTCACAGCGTGGCGCGTGCAATAACTCTGATGCTAATCGAGCGATGGAGGAGAGAATAGAGAAAGGGGAAATCAAAGCCGAGACCAAAGTGAAGTCTCAGCCATCACATACTCCATCATTAACACTACTCTGCCAGGTCCCACCAGACCCAATCTGCCAGTGTGGGGCCCCATGTGCTGCTGTATTAGTGCTCTGGATTAATGCACCAGGCAACCCAACAAGTGACCTTTTAGATGGGGAGCCAAGGGGGTCCCGATCGCTATGGATCTGTATCAGACAAAAGCTAATGTCAAACGAACATGAAAAGTCACTTTGCTGGCCTGCTTACCAGACTGCTGATTTAGATTGCTCTGTGAAGATGATAGAGGAAATGTATGTGAACAGAAGGGGAAGATGGAGAAAGTTGGGAATTGTTCTCAAAGAGGAGTTTATCAAAATTTCTATATAATTCAACTGTTGAACAAAGTTGGACAAAGTTCATTCAGAGGTTGGTGTGGAATGGTTCCTTGTGGAGAAACTTATCAAAGTCTGATTCCTTTCTGATAGGTAGAGGGGATCACGATGTCTGTAACTAAACTTATATAATTTGCTATCCAAACCCACCAGTGAACCCCCACAGTGGTGCTTGAACGTTTGTGTACCCTTTAGAATTTTCTATATTTCTATATACCTAAAAGTAGATAAAGAGAACCAAATTAATCAAATGAGACAAAAAAAATTGACTTGGACATTTATTTATTAATTAAAATGATCCAAAATGGCATATTTGTGAGTGGCAAAAATATGTGAACCCCGTAATGCAACAAAACTAAATGTTTCTGGTAGCTGTTGATTAGTCCTGCACATCGGTTTGGTGAAATTTTAGCTAATTTCTCCATTTAAACAACTTTAATGCTGTTATGTTGGGGGGGGGGTTTCCTCCCATGAACTGCTTTCTTGATGTCCTTCCACAACATTTCTATAGGATTAAGGCCAGGACTTTGACTTGGCCATTCCAAAATATTATCACGTTATCTATAAATATGCTCCTGCCAGCTCTCTCAAATTACTGGACCCAGTGTATCACTCTGCCCTGAGGTTCATCACTGGAGATCCGTACAGAACTCACCACTGTGAGCTGTATGCGAAAGTTGGGTGGCCCTCTTTAACGGTACGAAAGGAAACACATTTATAAGATACTCCAGTCATTTGCCAGAATACATCACTTCATTGATGAATACAAATAGCAGTAATTATCAGACTCGCTCTAGTAATTGGATCAGCTGCCAGGTACCAAGAGTTATTACTGAACTGGGAAAATCTGATTTTAGTCACAGTGCACCAGCGAGCTGGAATTCACTACAGGGAACACTAAAACTCAGCTCACTGGTGTCACTCAGTCATTTTAAACTTTTAATATCAAACCACCTTCAGACAGCCTGTACCTGTTTTACTTAATCTCATTTATTCTTAACTTTTATTTTTTGTTTTAGTTCTCCTTAGTTCTTTCTTTCTTTTTTTTCTTTCTTTATTTTCTCTAATTTTATTTTTAATAGTTTTGTATCATTCCTTTTTAATTTGTATTATTACCTTACTAATCTCTTATCTTCTTTTGATCTTAATTTCTTATCATTTAAACCTCAAGTTTTATTTTTATCTTTTATTCACTGTTATTTTAAATTTTCTTTTAATTTAAAATGATTAAATGTAGTTATTATCTTCTTTGTCATGTCAATCCCTGTTGTTGTAAATGCTCAGCTACATTGAAAATGAGGGTTGCCCTCAATGTACTTCCGAGTCAAAATAAAGGTTGATTGATTGACTGATATTAACTTTATTCTTTTTTAACCATTCTGTGGTAGAACAACTTGTGCACTTAGGGTTGTTGTCCTGCTGCATGATTCATGTTATCTTGAGTTTTAGCTCACAGCCAGATGACCTGACTTTTACCCTTAGGATTTGTGTGTATGTAACGGTGGGGAGTGATGAGGCGGACGCATGTGCAGAGAAAAGCGAGATTTATTGAGGGCAAATCCATAATCAGGGTCGAGACGGTCCAGGATCAGTGAGCCAATACGGAGAACAGGAGGGACAGACATAACGCGAAATGAACACAGAGATAAACAAACACTACTTCAAACAAAACACTTCAAACAGTACATCAAACAAAGACCAGCGAGAAACTCAGGAAAACACAGGGCTTAAATATAGGGACACAACGAGGGTTGACCAAACACAGGTGGACAACACAGATGAAAACGAGCAAGGGTGGAGTCACGAAACAAGGGGGCAGGACAGGAAGGAAACCAAACAAAGAAGCACATGGACATGTAAACAGATGCACATGGAGGAGTGGGAGGGGCCAATCATGACAGGGTATAATTCCGTGTTCATTGTTCCATCCTTAAATTTGGTTCTCTCTCTCAACTAGTAGCACTTGTGTGAAAATCTGATGAAGGTTTAAGTCAAATATAGGCAGAAATATAGAAAATTTTAAAGGGTTCACAAACTTTCAAACAAACACCACTGTACGTGTAATGTTAATAGTGGTAAACCCCCAAAATATTGTAGTGTTCCGCAACTGGCACTGGCGCAAGGAACTTTGGAGGTGTGGCTAGGCAGATTGCCACATGCAAAGGCTCATAGTAGTGCGCACTCTCCAGCAAAGGGACTTGCTGAGTTGTTTAATGTTGCTAGTTGTTGGGTTAAGTTATATGTAGTTTTCCATGCATGTGTTCATTAGTATTGGGGGCTGTAGGTTGTGTGGGAAGGGGTTATCATCGGGGTGAAGCCGATGACTTCCCTCTTGAGTTTAGTGTTCTATATGTGCATGTTTGTCAGTGTGTCCAACAAATGCTTCTTATTATTTTTGTGTGTTATTGTTGATAAACTCATCAGATAAAATATTACAGCAATGGTGGTTAATAATGGGGAGACAGAGCTGAACATGTGTCTATTTAGTAGAAGGAATAATGTTAGTGAAGCAATATTCTTAGCTTCCTGTTTGTCACGCTTTAGTTTAGCTTGACCTTTATTACATATTCAACGGAAGCTAAATTTAACTGTCTGGCTAACTAACTTGACTGTTTTGTTTACGTGTTTATAGTCCAGCTGTGCATGTATGGCAGTTGCTAGGTAACAGACATGACTATTGATTGTTGGCTTCAATCAAGTAGGATAAGATTTCCTAACTTGAGATATAATATCTATCTATCTATCTATCTATCTATCTATCTATCTATCTATCTATCTATCTATCTATCTATCTAGCTATCTATCTATCTAGCTATCTATCTAGCTATCTATCCATCTATCTGTCTGTCTATCTAAACTCTTAAAAAAAAGGTACTACATAGAGGCATGATGCCATAGAAGAACCATTTTTGTTTCCCTACAGAACTACACTTAAAAAGGAGAACTGTGAGTCTGAAGACCCTTTAAACCTTGACATATAAAAAGGTCATAAATCAGCTTAAGGGTCCTAAAAGCTTACATTATGTGGAGGATCTTTAAATATCCCACTCCCACATCCTATTTACAAACGAAGTTCTCCAGGAGAATCATCCAGAGTTTTTTTTAGGGAACCAGAAATTGTTCTTCCATGCAAAGAACCTTTTGGCACCTTCATTTTTAAGTTTCGATAGATCCACCCATCCTTCTGCGTACACTGATAACAGAGTGCAAGGAAGAGTTTTGTACAACTCACTAACCATGTTTAAAACAAACAAAAAATAATGTGAGGAACCTTTTAAAGAGCCCCGACGCAGTATAAGCGTTCTAAACCTATGTAAGCGTTAGTCCTAGAGCCTTTATATTATGTGGAGGTTCTTTAAATGGTTCAAAACGCTCTTCACACTCACAGATCTGTTTATTCATGTTTATCTAGGTATTTATCTATTTATTACACAGCAAATAATGCAATATTCAAACTTGCTTAAACTATTTTAAATGAATTTATTTCAAAGTGAGTGATTTCAATTTTATTGAACTGCAAGCGAGTTAAAAGTATGGAACAGTTCATTGTTCTGTACTGTTAGAGAAGTCAAAATTTGAAGGCAGCCAGATTTTCCATTTTTATACTTAAAACTATTTTTTTTTAACTGCATATATTATGTTTTTTTATGTTTACTTGGCCAGAACCTGATTTATGCTTTTTAAATGAATTATTAAAAAATCTAAAAGCAAAGCTTGTGAATATTCAACCACACACAAACAAAATGTCCATTTTTTTAAGCACTTCCCAAATAAATAAATAAATAACTTTCACAATTAAACACAGACAGGACTTTCAGTGCATCTCAAAATTAGTCTTGCTTTGTAGTTCCAATTAATTTTGTATGCAGAACTACGCTCTGTGGTTTCGGCTGCTTTTCAGGCATTAAAAGTGATGTTCCAGAGAATAATATAAATTGCTGAATAATTATTATACTGAATAATATATTATAAAACATCTAACAAAAAACACTGCAGCTTAGTGAATATACGCTCTCATGGCTGTTGAGGAGGTTCGGTGTGCTGCTGGCCTGTTTGGCTGGTTGGTGCCTAATTTTTACTGATGTTTGCTGATATCCCTGAAAAAAGCATGCAATCTGTTTCTGAATAATAGATAGGCATCATCAGTATGATCTGATGATCTAGCATCATTCATTAAGGGGTACTCTTGAAAATCACATATCCATCAGTTTGAATCTCAAGTCTTTGATTTCAAATCACGTCCTGACATTCTGATTACTGAATCGAACTGTTACTGTATCTAAACTGTTCAGAGTCAGGCTCTTCAACGTTAAGTCCTTCTTCCTTTTCTTATGCCGTTTTCCTCTCGGGATAATCCATGCTGCAGATGCACGCAGTTGCCATTTTTTAAATGCTGCATATTTTAACTCCAAATAATGCCTTTCAATTTACAACTAATGTTTAGCTGCAGCTCTGTAGCAACCCTTAGGGAACAAAACAATGACACGACCATTAACAGTGCTGCTTTCAGAAGCAGGAGGTTGTTTAAGCCTTTATTATAAATTTCCCAAGTGGAAGCGAGTTTGGGTTGGAAATGGTCCATAACTTTACGTAATAATAAAAACAAAGGTAAAGGTTCTTACATGATTCATAGCTTGGATATAAAGTTGTATGAAAACTTGGAATAGACCCTTTAGATGGGGCAGGGGGCAGTTGGCAGTTGGGGGGGGGGAGGTTGGGCTATGGGGCTTGGGGAGTGTTTGTAAAGAGGACAGTGGTTCACAGTTGGACTCCTCAACACAAACTTTAACTCCGAAGATCCCTCAATATGTCATGTGACTTAATCCACCAATCACCAGCCAATCACTAATCACCAGCCAACTAGCAGACCCAAATCACCTGAGTACTGATGGTCATTGCCTGTAGAACTGAATCCTTAAGCCAGTCTGTTTCACTATTACTGAGTCGTCTTATTGTTTACTGCTTATCCCGTGTTTGACCTTGCTTTGTTTGTCTTTTTTCCGTGTTTCGGATTTTCCCCTATTTGTTTCCTTTCCTGTTGATTTTTCTCTACTGCATTTTGATCTGATCTGGTGTTAAACCTGTTTCTCATAGCAATCCTTTCTCAAACAAACCTCCAGGTTTATTTTATATCTGTGTGTCTAATTCATCAACCCAGCGTTACAAGCAGCATTTTCGATGTAGGTTGGAACTGAACTCTGCAGGAAAACAAATGCCAGAAAAGAACTACTTTTTGTTGCTAAGAATCATATTTGGAAATGGGATTTAAATAGAAATGCTCTTTATATAATAATAAGTGTTTTTCCTAGAATCTTTACATTACGCAGAGGTTCTTGGAACAAAACAGTTCTCAACACTTGCTGGAGTTAACAAAATGTGGGTCTTCTATGGTATTGCTCCAAAGAACCCTTTCTGGTTCTTTAAACTTTCAGAAGCTTGTTCACGCTTGCAGTTCTCATTTACAAATGTGGTTCTTTAAAGTAGCATCCAATGACAGGTTCTTTATGGAACCAAACTTGTGGTAACTTTATTTGGATGGTCCACTGTAGATGCTTTGTAAATGCTCAGTCTGTCTTTAAGTAACATTCAACTAAATGTCTATTAAATGAAACTGAACATCAAGTTCAGTATGAAAGATTTTCTTAAATCTATTCCTAACCCTAAACCTAACCTTAACCTCAAGGCAAAACCTACAGCTACTCCTAACCCCAACCATAACCATACTGTTGTTGATAACCAACAGAATATCACCAAGACGTTTGTTAGTAATTTAAGTATCTGTAGAGCATCCGTAGGGGACCATCCAATTAAAGTGTGACCAAAACTTCTAAAAAGTGACTCTTTAATGAACCATCCACTGAGAGGTACTTTAGGCAACCCAAAATTGTTTTCCATGGAATTGCTGTAAGAAACCTTTTCTTGGTTAATTTTGGCCAAATTATTTTTACACCAGCAGTTTCCTCAATCCTTTAGAATGAAACTGTTTTGGTTACCGTGAATTTAAGATATATATATAGGGTATATGTGAGTGATTGGCTGCTCTGTATTGTGCCTCATTCAAACTGCAGTTCAGTCCAACAAACTCCTCAAACTGTTCCCACAAAGTTGGGAGCATGAAATTGTCCAAAATCTTTTGGTCTGCTGAAGCATTAAAAGTTACTTTCACTGGAACTAAGGGGCCGAGCCCAACTCCTGAAAAACAACCCCACACCATAATCCCTCCTCCACCAAACTTTACACTTGGCACAATGCAGTCAGACAAGCACCGTTCTTCTGACAAACGCCAAACCCAGAGTCATCCATCGGATTGCCAGATGGAGAAGCGTAATTTGTCACTTCAGAAAACGTCTCCACTGCTCTAGAGTCCAGTGGGGGCGCTTTGCATTGTGCTTGGTGATGTAAGGCCTCGATGCAGCTGCTAGGCCATGGAAACTGATTCCATGAAGCTCTCTACACTGTTCTTGAGCTGTTCTTGAGCTGTTCCCTCTCTGTTGTTTTATGTGGCCTACCACTTTGTTGCTGTTGTTCCCAATCGCTTCCACTTTCTTATAATACCACCGACAGTTGACTGAGGAATATTTAGTAGTGAGGAAATTTTACGACTGGACTTGCACAGGTGGTGTCCTATCACAGTACCACGCTGGAATGAGCTCCTGAGAGCGACCCATTCTTTCACAAATGTGTGTAGAAGCAGTCTGCAGGCCTAGGTCCTTGGTTTTATATACCTGTGGCCATGGAAGTTATTGGAACACCTGAATTCAATGATTTGAATGGGTGACTAAATACTTTTGGCAAAATAGTGTATTTTGAGACAGTCATAGTGACCGTGAATTCAGAACAGGCTGTTTTTACAGTTAAACTTCCATACACAGATTATATGGGCTGGGGAGAGAGCGGAATGTTTAAACTTGTTTACACATTACATCAAACTGCTTCCTTTCCAAAATGTTTGGTAAATCTGTTTTTCTGTGATGTTTGCCCTTTCAGAGTGCAGGAGTGAGCTTTAGTCCTTTATGAGTTTCCTCTAAAAGCCAATTGATTATTTGGTGTTGAGCTAATGCTAAATTAAGTTCTGAAAATGTGAACTCTCCTATAATATCTGAGAAGAGAGGGAATAAATATGAATGCTATTCAAACTGCACAAACCCCCACACTGCACCTCCACACAAAAATCTTCAAACCTCTCCATGAAAGCAAGCTCAGGCACTGAATAAAATCAGTGCTGAGTCTCAGTGAGGTGGTAGAAGGGTCTGGGAGAGTATGTTTCTGGTGCTTTTCTCACCACCTCTGGGACAGGCTTGTTGTTGTTGTTCCCAGACATGAGCCGAATAGCTTTAGCTTCCTCTTAAGTTATCAGCTCGCTCCGCAAGCCTTCTATGCATGATACACCTTTTACTTAAACTAGCTTCTGCATCAAGGAAGGTCATAAATTAATCAGAGGAGATAAGAGAGATGTCAGAGTCATTCCTTTGTTTAAGGGCGCGATGCTTGACGACGGTGGGGAATGTATAACAAAGTGAACGCCATCTGTTCTTCACGTTTGACTCACAAAAAAAGTCGCCTCGGGTCTTTTAGGAGAGAAGAGAACAAAGATATGAGGAAGAAGAGCAATAAAAAATAAAAAAGAGCCATCCACATATACTGCAATACTCGATTGTTATTCAGAAAGACTCTGAAAGGTCCACGCTGCCTCCACTCAACGTGATTGCATTGGTTCCTCAGGGGCCTGGTTGGAAAATGGGGGGTGGTGGTCAGTAGATACAGGACAGCAGAGCAGTAGAGAGGACACAGAATTTGTGCCATTGTGCTTCATGGTGCTTCAGACTATAAATATCTAAATTAATCCTGATTTATTTGAACATTGCACTGAAAAACATCCTTGATTCCAATGATTTCGGCATGAGTAAAATATAATTTGACAATGAATGCATTGATGAATATATGTGAATGTTGATGTTTCATGTGGAATGACATTTAAATTGAGCGAATTCATTACTTTTTTAGTGTAGCTTAGCTGTTTTTGTTCTTTTTTATTAGTTTTAGTCTGGATTAATCTGGCTTGATCTATAATAAATCATGGAAATTTGCTGCTTGTAGATTAGATTAATCCCTTACATTATCAGGACCTGTTGGTGGGCCCAAAGTGTTATTACACACTTCTGTAACTTAGCAATAGCTCAGACAGTTTGCACTGAAGTCCCTGTAGTTACAGAATAATAAGCCCTAGTATGTAATAAGACTGGCATTTAAATATATGCAATGTTGTTGATATTCAATATTTCCATTTGCATATGGGTTCCAAGGTCTAGGTTCAAGCACAATCTAGCAAGTAAAAAGTAGATCTCCGGAAGTCATCTGTTGTTGGAATATAGCATTATTGTCCTCTCGCTTGTGCCTCCCATGACTCAGAGCTATGCTAGCCCACATGGGCTGATCAAACAGAACTGATAGTGTTTATCTTCAAGTGTGTTGAGCTGTCCAATGATACTGTGTAAGCAGCAGTTTGAAAATGTGGTGATTCATGTACATTGTGTAATAGAGGAAGAGCTAGCTAGCGGCTAGAATCGGCTATAACTAAATTGCAGAGAGAAATGAAAAAATATAAAGAAGAAAAGCTTGAAGTTCATTTCCTTGGATTAGGTGGGCATTAGCTTGGCTTTGGGGTTAAAACTTTGTGAGACCTTTGAAGATAACCACGTTAGATGATGTGCTTTTGCTATGACTGCCATACAAAACAAAAAAAGCACTTATTTACAAACGTGTTCTGTTGGAAGGTTGTACCCTCAGGGTAACTCTGGTTAAGCACCTCATCCTAGCCCACAACCCATAAGTGGTGACTCAATCTGTTTTACAAAGCACAGTTCATATTGTTTGTGGCAGGTCAAAAGCTCATCATGCCATTTCATTTTTGTCTATATCTTTTCACACCAATTAAAAACTCTGGTCTTTGCAAATGTGTAGACATTTCATGATGATCGAACCGTTAAAAGTACTTTCAGTAATTACTATTCAGTCAGTATAGACTACACATAGAAGCTAATATGCAAAATCATCCCGCTATAGATTGTTTGGTTTATTATGTCACAAAAAACAATGCACTTGCACATAACCACCTACAGCAGTATAGCTCCACTATACTGAAGTTATAAAAAAGTGTTTCAGGCTGGACGGCTTTTAGAACAAGACACTCAATACAAGGCAGCCAATCAGAACAGAGATCATTTACATATATCGGTCTCAAATGCACAGTAACAAAAACATCCTGTTTAACTGAAAATTGTAAGCTTACAAATTGATCACATAAAAATGAACCATGACTAATTTAGATACATAGGCCCTAAGAAAGTGTATAAGTGGACCTCAGGGAAAAAATGTTAAATTTAAAAAATAAGATTTATTTTCTCTAGTAAATTTTAGATTTCTGAGATTTTTTGACACTGACAATACGGCAATTATGCCAACCCACATATTGTTCTGCAGCCCTATTCCCTCAGCCAACTACTCAATCAACCCGTAAGAGAGCTTTCCGCTCATAACTTCTGGTCAGTACACATAACTTTCTTCAACGTCAAAACAACACTTCGGTAAAAACATTGCCAAATGCACAGCATGAGGTGATGAGATAGCTTAGGATGGCACAGAATTCGTAAAGTGCCAGTGCAGACCTGTCTGTGACCCTAATGCTGTCCACTGTGTGCTTACACCTGAGGTCATTAAGGATGAGAGCTGTCCCTGAGCGAGGCTCAGTGCATCAACTGGAGATGTTGTGCCTGTGTGAAAACAAAGACTCTTTGGTTAGTCCCCTGATAGGCCTATTCTGGACTTTTGTGGAATACTGCAGTCCAGGCTGTGATGCAGCAACGCGGCATGAATGCATTTTCACATGCAGTAGAAAAACCTCGGTGACTCGTCCTCCTCTCTGATTGCGCAGTAAAAAAATGACACGTTAACTGTTACCTAAAAGAGCCAACAGTCTTTCAGTGACTGATTTGAGAAAGATGAAAAGATATGTTCCTTGACTTTGCTCTTCATAAGCGGATGGACTCCTGACAGTGGGCGCGTTGTACCCATGGCAACACAGATAAAGTGGCGGACATTCAGCTTGCAAGGTTTGTGTAGGTAGGCTTGTTGAGCTCAGATAATTTATGCTCATGTACAGCCTTGGGGAAGTTCTTCACAGTTTCTCGCCATCTTCGGCTGTATCCCTTGGAGAGAGGCTTATTGTTTTGTTCTTTTAATGCATGGCTTACATTGTGGCCAAGGGTTGTAACATGAGGGGTGCATCAGGAGCTTGCTGTTCTCAGCAAGAGCTATGCAGAGTACTTCATCAATAGCTGTCAATGTCTTTCAACCGTCTCCCAAGCACTCATGCAGTTAACCTGAACATGGTGTTATGATATCATGGCCGAGCTGAAGTGGTTTTCTTGTTGCCGCTACTGTTTAAACACCTCCGCCGCAGAACGGGACCCGGGCGCATTCGGGAAAAGACTTCCCATGTGATGTCTGAGAAATAACAATACCTTGCCTGGGGGCAGTTTGGTAAAAACAGCTCCACCTCGGCCAGCTGAGGATTAGCACTAAGGCGCTGACCTCTTGTTAAATGCGATATGTTCCATCACCCCACTGCCCTCCAGAGTACAGTGACCATACCTATCAGCACAGCACAGATTCCAGACAAAGGCCTAATATAAAACTGAGGAAGAAGTTATGCAAGGTTAAATTATTAATCCTTGGGCCTGAGGGAGGTGAGTATGCACACTTGTTTAGTCTGGCATTGCAAGATCGCCTTTGAAATTCTGAACAGGACTTGCTTACTGACAGAATTGCCCCTAATATGCCACAGTAGTGTCCAGAGGACTGTTGTGTAATTTGCAGAATCAGTGTCTGCAGTCTGAGCTCTCAGTGCAGTGCAGCAGTTCACTAAGTGAATGTGCCAAGACGCACATCTGCACTACCAATCCAAAGTTTGCAATCATAAGACCAATTCTGTTGACAAGTTGTTGGAAAATGACATCTAAACAACAACAACTAAACTTAACGGCACATTTTTCAGTATTGCTGAGCGTTTTTCTTGATTACAGTTTCCATTCATTTTCAGGTGATTTCCTTTCTTTTTTTTTAAAGGAATCAATCTGCAGGGATATTTTCCACACTTGCAAGTGGAATTTTGGAAGTTGGTTGCATTTTCTGCAATAGATATGAAATATATATATTAATATGTGGATAAGCACATTATCAAATTAGAAAAGAACATTTTCAAAAGAAAAACAATTAAGCTGAACATTTTGTTGCCACTAAAGCTAGCATCAGTGCAGCTGTGGCAAGTGAGATAACAGCCAGCTAACACGGGACCTCCTGAACAGCATTGGGTATTTCACACAGTGATCCAAAACACATTCAGCGATGTTCAGGGCTGGTTCTGCAATTTGTAGATGAAGACACTTCATAAACCCCTCTCAGCTGTAGTAAAACAGAACAGCTGGCAATCACACAGGCTCTAGCTCACTGATTGGGCAGCAGATTGGCTGCTGCAGTGTATGCAGTACAGTAATGCAATCCAGAACAATGTAACCCCTTAAATGGCAAAGTTCAGTTACTGTAGTAATATTCCAGTGTTGTACAGCTTAATCTCTTCATATATAATGTAGAATATGGTTAATTACAACAGACAATAATGATGATGTTTTTCCACACTTAGCAAAAGCAGAGAAACACACTGACAGGTGCTGAAACATCTGCCTATTACCTTTTCTTGCATGTTTTGAATTTCTGTTCTATTCTGTTCTGCGCTCAAATGGTCTTTGATAATTGATCATCTGTCATGAATGCAGCTAACACAGATGATGGTGTCAATGGACCAAAGCTTGAACACAGAGGCGGGGTGTGCTGCCTCATGCTGCTATTGAATGCTCTGAAGCCAAACAACATAGTAGGGCTGAAATAGAACATTGATTACACATTAGACGAAAACATGAACTGTAAAACATATACCAGTCAGGCATAACATCATGACCAACTCCTTGTTTCTACTTTCATTGTCCATATCAGCTCCACTTACTGTATGTGGTACTTACACACTAGTGTAAGTACGTAAGTACCACATACACACTAGTGAATAGACACCCACGCACACTAGGGGGCAATGAGCACACTTGCCCGGAGCAGTGGGCAGCCTTATCCATGGCGCCCGGGGAGAAATTGGGGGGTAGGTGTCTTGCTCAAGGACACCTCAGTCATGGACTGTCGGCCCTGGGGATTGAACTGGCAACCTTCCGGTCACAGGGCCAGCTCCCTAACCTCCAGCCCACGACTGCCCAGGCACACTACAAAGGTGCACTTTGTAGTTCTACAATTACAGACTGTAGTCCATCAGTTTCTGTGCATACTCTGTTAGTCCTCTTTTACCCTGTTACCCAGTAGTCAGGACCCCCATGGACCCTCCAGAGTAGGTAATATTTGGGTGGTAGATCATTCTCAGCACTGCAGTAACACTGATGCGTGTGGTGGTGGGCCAGGATGGAGGAGGAGCTAAGTAGCGCTCTACTTTTTGTAGATAACTACACATTTTTGTAGCTAGTAGCTGTAGCGCCTACAAATTTTTGTGTAGCTATTGCGATAATTTTCAATACAATTTCACTACAGGCTTCAGTCAATCTGCGCAACTGTAGAACTACAAAGTGCACCTATATAGTAAGTGTGGCTGATAAAATGGACAATGAGTGTAGAAACAAGGAGGTGGTAATAATGTTATGCCTGGTCAGTGTATTATTTACCTTGCATTTTTTTCAGAAGGTGCAGAAGTTGCTTGCATTTTCTAACCAACCAAGAAATACCAAAGACATGTGATGCTGAGGTCTGGACTTTGGGGTGGTCAGTCCACTTTTCTGAGAACTGATTGTGGAAGCTGTAGAACACTGAGCATGAAGCTCTAATATGACTAACATACTTTGTATTTAAAAAGTGGTAAATCTTGAGGTGCTTATCCAGGAAGTACTGTAAATAGACAGTATATTTCCATTTGTTTAATATCTTCTGGATGTCTCAAAAAACTTGAATCAAACATATAAAATGCCTTTTAGTGTTTAACTAATAAAACGACTGCATAAGTTCATATGGAATAAAATAACAACACTTATTAACATGACAAATAGTTGCAAACCTTTAAGCAGTAGTGTAGGTTCTAATGTAAAATTCCTAGAAATACACTTTCCATGGATCCTAATGCAGCTGCCATGCTACTGAGTGTTCTCCTTGAAGTTCACATGTAGATAGCATCGCACGGTGGATAGAAATTCATACTGCCCACTGTGCAGCTTGTCTATTTCTATCTTTTTGGCCAGGGCTCCCTGGAACAAGAGATGGATGTCCCAGTGCTTTACAAATGACGTGATACCACTGAAGCAAAACACCGGTAATCACTGCAATCAGCTGTGCAGGTTTCAATTGCATTCAATTTCCACTGAAGTGAAACACCACATAAATGTATCAGACTATGCATTGCAGTCTGCGCCTCATACCTGGCTGCAGTCCCCTAAACCCCTGCTTGCACAGTTTAGACCCTGCACTAACAACCTTAATTCAGGTCATCAGCTGAATTAAACCCCTTGTGAGTTGAGTGAGGTGTGCTGGAGCAGGGGAAGCACTAAAGTCTGTTAGGTCTGGTCTTCTGGGTTTTTACTTCAAAGTCTTTTCCCTAAAGTCAGAAAGTGTTTTATGCCTACAAATGTGTTCGCATGATTCTAGGTCGTGTCTGTGCAGTCATCTGTTTGAAGAATCAGAGTGATTTGGACCTCGCAAACAAGCTTCTATGATGGAATTGTTGTACCATTTTTTATTGATTGAGAGCTGAATCATAACACTGGATAACCTCTCTGTGTCTTTCAATCTGCCCTTTAAGACAGAATCTGGAGTAAGAGCCTTTCACCAATCAAAAGAAGATATACAGTCCCTGTCCTTCTCTTCAGTGCAGCTGCACTAGGTTTATGGTTTGTGAGAAATGAATAGGACACACTCCTCTAAATAGAAAACAGAAGATTCTTTTATATATAATTTTCATTTTATTTATGCTTTTGAACTAATGTAATACCACTGATGACGCTTCAGCTGCTATGATCAACAGATTGGGAAGGAGAACCGAAAGAACTAGGACTAATTACATTTGATCAGCATGCTAAATAATATTAAATATTAGAAGTTAAAATTGGTGGTTTCCCAAACACATCTAAAGCTAATTTCCAGTGCTCCTCTGCAATAACATTGGAAAACATGGGTAAAGCACATGTACAAAGCTTTGGAACTCCCATCTAGCAGTCTGAAGTTCCTCCAGCAGGGGAGGTAAGTAACTCGGTTAATAAGTATTGTCCATGGCTACATTTTGGGGGTCAGGATGTGCAGAACAAAGCTGACTCTGATTTCGCTTATTGCATTTTATTCATAATTTGTACCGAGACATTTTTCCTGTGCTTGTTTAATTAGCGAGTGGCTTCACAAGTGGATGTGTGAAATGAATGGCGCAGTCATTTTTTTAATTTGCACTTTCTTCTTTTTTCCAACATCTAGAAGTTGCTTTTTTTTCCTTCTATGTTTGAGTTTTGTAACTGAAATTATTTAAGAACATTTATACCAGAGTGCTATTCACTGGCACCTATATGTCTCTTTTCTCCAGAGGGCAATTATAACATTGCCACACCTCCCTCCATTCCTGCTGTTCCAATTTCCCAGCTTCCAGACTCCCAGATTTCCCAGAATTCCACATCTGAACACATGACCCAAGGTCTTCCTCACATGACTTTCCACTGTTCTGCTTCAACTAATTACTGATTTTCAACTGATTACTGTTCTTGGTCTTGTCTCAGCCTCAACACCGATTGGACTGTGTCTCGCCTTGGTCTGGAGGTAAGGTGGTCTTGGAAACTTCTTGAATGTGAGGCCACTGTCTGAGGAAATTGGAAACTGAACTTTTCTTTTTATCAACATCAGCAAAATCTTCAAAGAGAATAAAACGGTTCTTTTTCTATTGGTTTAAATAAGATCAGTTTGTTGAGGATCTTATTGATCATTCCATGATGGTTTAACTGGATATTATTTGTTTGCTGATGCTCATTGGTTCCAAAATTCTAACAGGGCAGATTAGAATGTTATTATTATTCTGTTTTTCTATTAATAATAAAAATGTTGTTTGGTTTGTATTCAATTGACCTCAGCTGGTGATTCTAAAGTTTTAGAGAAACAGAGGCAGAGAACCACCTCACCATCATTTGCTTCCAAAAGTTACAAAGCAATGTTGGACTAAGGCTGTTACATAAAAATAATTCATATTATTTTAGGCCATATATTATTTAGTGATATATTTTTGTATAAAATGTATAATCATATACAAAAATATTTCATAACATTTCTGGTTTTCCCCCTTCCTTCTTTTTATTTTTATATTCTCAAAAATCTTGAACTAGCTTGGGTCTTGACTTGGACTCAACAGCATAAAGTCTTAACTACTACAAACTCAGACTTGATGTGCTCTCATATGTTCTGGTCTCCGTCTTGACTCAGATTCACCTCTTACAGTCGTGACTAACACCCTACTTTTCATCATCTTAGAATGAAATGGGCTATTTTTGCCCTTAATGGCATTTTCATTTTCAGACTAGAGTTTCTTCTATGATCAAGTTTGAAAGCTGTTTTTGACCTACTGAAATTGGGGGTCTGGAGCATGATTGGTAACGTGACTCCTTCGTGTACTGAGAGCATTGCGGAAAACACGTCTTGTGTTGGCCTTCATGGCTAAAAACCTCATACAACAACAGCTCCTTCTACTCAGGTGCTTCTCCACAGTGAAATGCAATGCATCCAAAAATACTGTTCTTCGCTGCCTGAGTCTTTGCATATGAGGACAATAATAAAAAGCAGCAAACGGATTAAGCTGCCCACCATTTTGCAAACCTGCGCAGAAAAGAGACATATGGAATTGCGTAATAAATCCACAGATCAGATGGAACCGAATTGAATGGTTCTTGTGCATGAAAGCAAACCAGTGATAATGAGCCCCTACCCTAGCTGAGCCCAGGATTGGTTCTGTGTGCGGAGTAATTGAGACGAGTATGAAAAATGCCCTTATAAGGACATATGTAAATGAGCTCTGTTCTGATTGGCCGCTCTGTGTTGTGCCTCATTCAAATAGCAGTCCAGACTGAAACACTAACTTTAAAATGAATTGACAAGGCTAAGCCGCAGCGGACTGAATAGATGGATATATTTAAATATGCTGCTTTTCATGATATCACACATTTTAAAACGGGCTGTTTTTACAGCTTAGTAAACATATTTGGACTGTATAGACTGTAGAGTGAATGGTATATTTTGAAACTTACGACATCAGACTTTGTTATTTAAAAAAGCAATAATATAGACCGTTGAAACCAGAATGTCAGTTTTATAGAGAATAAAAATAAACTAAATTCAACCTGTTTTCTGTGTTGAGATATCAGTAGAAAGGTGGAAAATTGGTGACCTTTTACCACTCACTTTGTTCCTACTCCAAAAGGTAGCTTTTCCAAAAGATACCAAAACAACATGGGGCCATTATTTTCATCATTGCCCTTTCAAAAATAATAACTGTTGATAAATGTGATTAATCTTTCATCACTTTAGTCATTTTCAAAGTATCTGTAACAGACCTAAACTTCTTCACTTGCAGCAAATTGCCTTGAAATGAAATCTTGTGTCTCAAGTCCTTATGTTTTCACTCCTACACTTTACATATTGCTGGGCTGAGTTATCTGGCAATTCATCACTGGGTAAATATTTGACAGAACATATGTTGAGGTATTTCAACCCAGTTGGTTGCATCAAGTAATTTAACCAGTGTTCTGGGTTGTGAAAATACATTGTTTTTTTATACTATACTGCGTCAAGTCTACCATGGATGTTTTTCTTACTACCACTACTACTTATAATAACAATAGATTCCGTTTGCCATATGATTTGATTATTTATATTTTAACAACTTCTTAAATTCCATTAAAACAATAAAACAGACATGAACTGCATGCAGGAGGGTCTACTGTTCCAAAGCTTGCCCATTCAGAGCAACAAAACACAGACAGTTTCTAGTTCCAATGATTCAGTTCTTCTGATCATCCGGACACAGACACTGCACCATGTTGCTCCCACACTAATGAAGGAAACTTGGAACTTGGAGTTGCTGGTGCACAGTGTGCTATAGCTACACAGTGCAAACAACCTACAAGCAGTCAATACTTTTAGTTCTGAATTTAGACACTGAGGTTGAGTTAGAAGTCAGTAAGTTTGATATTTACTTACTGGCTTTGCATTTCTGGCTTCTTCCACAGCAGGACAGATACATTACTAGTGCAGTATCTCCTTTGCATCAATGAATTTAGAGTGAATTGTCTTGATACTGTAATAATTATATGTTTTGACAATGATAGTTTCTTTGTGTTTTCAGCATGAGTTGACAAATTAAATACAAGTGATGCAAACCTACCTACTGTCTAACTTCATAATGGAACAAAGCTCAATAAAAAAAAACAATTATAGTGAAAGCAAACGTGTGTGGTACATGGGTGAACTTGTTATAACATATTATTGTTATCATATGTTAACATATGTTAACTATATTGTCAGTGCTTTGCTACATATACCGGCCATGCAGGATCACAATAAGAATTAAATGAGATGGCTTCCTGTCCTACAAAGTTAGCTAGGTTATAGGACATTAGGTCAATAAAATACTTTTACCATAGCTAAGTTAGCTAACCTACCACTTGCTGATAATGTACAGGCAAGGAATTAACATTGTGAAGCTAAGCAAAAACAGTTGGGAATGAAACAAAATGCAATATTATTTTAAACTTGTTCATAAGAAATGGTGCTATCAATGCAGGAGGCTTAGCAACCCTGATATGCTGTAGTTGCTGCCCCCCACCCCTAAGTGGCCTCCCCGGTGGGTCGCAAATGCATAATATAATAATATGCTTCAATCTTATATATTACATTAAGTACTAGGGCTGTCAATGAGTATTCTGAATTCAGTTTTAAAATCAAATTGGAAAAAAAACTCTGTTGGAAAAAAGCTGCATTACTGCGAGTTCTCACATGGGCTTGAGCCACTGCACTGCATGCACTGCACGCACTGCACTTAGTCACACAATGTGGCTTTAATGATTTACAATGAAATGTAGGTGCAGCTGAAACAAGCAAATAATTCAACAACTGTGTGGTAATGATAGCAGAGAGTTCGCATCCCAACTCGGATGCAGAGAGAGTGATTTGCTCTCAGGCTTGTTTGGAAATACTGTAGAGCAGTAGACTAGCAACCTGAGGGCACATCTCAGTAACATGCACCCAAATGTATTCAATTCAGTTCCTCCTCAAATTCACATTCCTCCTGATAAATCATGGTCTTGGGTGCAGACATACAGGGAGCACTGAAGCACTGAAACAATGGAAAGCAGTATTGGTGAAAAAGTCTTATGACTCCATTAAAAAAAAAAACAGCAGCAAAGCAAGGATTTACCTTTCTTAAACCTTTTTACTTTCTGTAGTTGCAGTGTTGTTTGGTGCTGATTTCTGCTCAGTGGATGCAGCTCCTGGGAACATTGTGGAGGGAAATGTGGGTTTGAGAGAAAACTGAATCTGATGCAACACACTCGTCGTATTGATTTGCCCTCTTATGGACATAATGCATAAAAATAGATATAGGAGTGGTTTGAACTTGTGTTTTTTAGAAGGAATAATCTGACATCATTTTTCGGCCAGTTTTGACTGCCCTAATTCTCTGCCCTAATGGGACAGGCGAAAGCAATAATACGGCCACTGTATCAGACTGTAGTGGTGAAAAGGGAGCTGAGCCATAAGGCAAAGCTCTCTGTTTACTAGTCAGTCTACATCCTGACCCTCACCTATGGTCATGAACTATGGGTAATGATCGAAAGTATAAGACTGTGAAGCACAAGCGGCGGAAATGAGCGGTGGGCTACACCACCTGATACATACTGATAGTATGAGGAGCTTGGGAGGAGCTCAGAGTGAAGCTGCTGATCCTCCACATTGAGAGGAGCCAGTTGAGGTGGTTTGGGTATCTAATCAGGATGCCCCCTGGATGCCTCCCGGAGGGGGTTTCCAAGGCATGGCCTACTGGGACAAGACACCTGGGTCATCCTAGGACCCGCTGGAGGGGTTAGACTGGAAGTGGCTCGCGGTCCCCAAGAATCAGCTGGAGGAAGTTGCAGGAGAGAGTCAACAATCCTGCCCAAAAAAACAAAACAATAAAACATTTTCTTAGCGCTGAATTGCCTGCTGTGCATTTTATCAGCCCATGGAAAAGAAATACGTTTATTTCACCATGTCTAATTATGGCTTGTTAGTTTTTTTTTGTTTTTTTACCCAGAGTGCTTGGACGTTTTATCTGTCAAAGCAGCAGGAGTGTTTTATTGAACAGATTCTTTTTACTCCAAAATGAAATAAATGGTCACACTGCTGGCCCACATGCAGAAACTCCAAACAGCGGTAGCTCTGCTTGTGTGCTCTCTCAAGGCCTTTTTGCTCTGCAGTGTGATCCGCAAATGCATTGCTCACGCTCCTTTTTCTCCAGTGTATTCTCCAGGCATTTGCTGCCTGAATCAGTAGCAAAACATGTATGCTAGAATGCTTTTGTTAGTGTTCTTTTCCTATAGGCTGTATATTGTATTCTCCTCACTGGGGAGTAAACTAAGTCAGACTGTGACAGATCCAAGACAACTGATTCTTTCAGCGATTCTTTGCCTCTGCCGTAGACTTGCAGAATGTTCCCTCCAGAACACTCAAAATTTGAGTGAAAAAGAGGCTGTTTTTACTTTTTTTTTACTGTTTCGAGTGTTCTCAGGCTGCTGACTCAGCGCTTTTGTGCACAACATGTCAAACTAACTCAAAAACTTCCGAATCGACCAACAAACAAACGGTATTATGACCTTAGGCTTAGTCTTAGGTCTGCCATACACATGCAGCTGTAATTTTATGGGCTAGTGGTTACAGATGTATGCAAAATATCTTTGGGCACTCATGTCCAAAAATAAAGTTTTTTTTTTTTTTTTTTAATGAAAATAAGAGAAAGATAAAATAGTAATTGCAGCATATGTAAAAGTTTGGACATCCTCCCAGTTATAAATTTGTTAGGCCTTAACTATTTCATTGGGAGTATTTAAGAAGGTCAACAAATGTCATCAGGTATTGTAAATTCACCAATGTAATAAATTAAACCTTTTTAAACCTTGAACTCGAGAACCCTGGGCTCCTCTGAGCAGCTGGCTGAGGAAAATGAAGCTAATTCTTGCCTACAAAGCAGGGGATGGGCAAGAAAAGAGATCAAAGCACTTCAACATTTTTACTATTTCAATTGTTACAGTAAAGGGGAACTGTGTTAGATCTGGAAGACCAAGATAGAACTGCTTGTTTGCTGGCCACAAAGGCAAAGCAAAACATTTATATGTCCAGGCAGCTTGCTAGGCCATATCCAGCTGCTGGGAGGGGCTGGATAGCCAGGACTAATTAGATAATTAGGACTAACCATTAGCAGCTGGGGTGCCCTTACTTAAGGGGTGCTCTCAGTGCTCAGTCTTGACACAAGTCTGTGGCATTTTGACAAGTGCTCTACTGAAAAATCAATAATACAATTTTTGACCAAAGTCACCAAAGGTATGTTTGGTGGGAAAAAAGGGAAGAGCATTTCATGATAAGAACACTGTCAACTGTTAATCATGAGGTTGGATCTCTTGTGCTTTGGGGTTGTGTGGCAGCCTGTGGCAGAGAAAACATTGCACAGAGAGATGGATTGTGCTATCAGCAAATTTAAAAACAAATGAAGTTGAAAAGAGAGTGGTTTCTACAACTTCCAAACCATTCCACAAAATCCACAATGAATGTAAGCTGGAATTTTTGGAATGGCCCTCATTTCCCATCTTCTAAAAAATATTTAGTCATTGATAACAATAAGCTACCCAGGACAGAGTAGTTACACAACAAGATCTGTGCAGACGCTAAGTGCCCTGTGATGAATGTAAAGAGGACCTGAAAGAAATCCAAGCCCCCTTTAAAGTCTGCTTTTATTATGACAAAAAGAACTATAATCTTTGCAGATGGATTCCTTTGAGATTCAGTTTTAGAGAAGTCAGATTGGTTCACTCAAAAATAGCCTAACTATATGTGAAAACATCCATAGAGTCTGCTCTTCGTAAGAGACTGCCTGTCACTTTCAGACAGATGTTAAATTTGAGGTATTAGAAGGAAGCTCAGAAGACTACGGAAGACTAACGTAATTCCATGCTCTAGGAATTGATCTTCATACCCCATGTTGAGCTCACATGCTTAATGCAGAAACATGACTTTAAGTCTCTTCACAGTCTCAGGCAGGGGCTGGATATAGCGACTAAATACAAGGTAAGTACACGTCATGAAAGCAGGTCACAGTCTCAGCATTTAGCACAGAATGGGGCTGTATGGCATTCAGATAGCTGACATAGCTTCTAGGAAAAACATTAAATTTCTATAGTCATTGTAAGGTGTTGAGCAATTACTGCTCTTTCATAGGGATAAGGGCTGGAAGCTCAAGGGAAGACGGAGTGCATAGTGTTGAATACCATTTTCTACCATCCTGTTTCAGCTGGGAATTAATATTCACATTTTCTAATGGTCTTCACTGACCCTTTAAAGGTGCCATAGAATGCATTATTTCTGTATTTTAAATTTCTCTCTGATGTCTACTTGGAAGGTATGTGATTTAAGTATTTAAGTCAGGGCAAAAAATGCCTTGATCCATATGATTTGGCCATAATATCAAACAAGCTGTTTTCTCTTTTTTGGTGTGCTAATGATTTGATGAACTCTGCTTTGATTTGCTGGTTAACAGTGGACCACCATGATCGCTCACACAGAAGCAACATGTTTAAATATATAAAAGGTGCAAGTAGATTTGAGGTTATTCCCCATCATGCACCTGGTGGAAATTTACAAGCAGATCAACACTTCTCCTTCCACTCTATAGTGGTACAGATGGGAAGATGTGTTGGATGGGTGTGTGAAGATCTGGGGCTCAGATTAGTTCACTATAGAACTGTACGTTCTGGCAGACCGTCACCCAGACTTTTAATGAAGCTGTAAAATGTGCAGTTACTTTCTTATTTAACACAATGATTTACACATCAGCACAACATGCAGAGATTCAGCACTGCTGACTGGGTGTCATCAACTAAAACATAAGAAACTAACAAAATAAACCACTAACAGAAAACAACGTTCTTCAGTAATGGCTTTCTTAAAGTCCTCTGCACATTTCCTTACGCTCAGTGAACCTGAAATATTAATAATACTAATAACAGTTTACATTTGAGCCAATATGATTATTATATTGAAGTGGAGCTGATTTGCCATTTTTACAGAGATTTCAGGCACTCTCTCTTCTTCCTTTCTCTCTCTTTCTTTCTTCCTTCTTTTTTCTCTCTCTCTCTTCCTTTCTTTCTTTCTGTCTCTCTCTCCCCCTTTCTTCCTTTCTCTCTTTCTCTCCCCCTTTCTTTCTTCCTTCCCCCCCTTTCTTCCTTTCTCTCTCTCTCCCCCTTTCTTCCTTTCTCTCTTTCTTTCTCTCTCTCCTTTTTCTTCCTTTCTCTCCCCCCTTTCTTTCTTCCTTTCTCTCTCCCCCCTTTCTTCCATTCTTTCTTTCTGTCTCTCTCCCCCTTTCTTTCTCCCCCCCCCCCTTCTTCCTTTCTCTCTCTCTCCCCCTTTCTTTCTTTCTCTCTCCTTTTTCTTCCTTTCTCTCCCCCCTTTCTTTCTTCCTTTCTCTCCCCCCTTTCTTTCTTCCTTTCTCTCTCCCCCCTTTCTTCCATTCTTTCTTTCTGTCTCTCTCTCCCCCTTTCTTTCTTCCTTTCTCTCTGCCCCTTTCATTCTTCCTTCCTTTCTCTTTTTCTCTCTCCCCCTTTCTTTCTTCCTTTCTCTCTCTCTTCTTCCTTTCTCTCTCTTTCTGTCTTCCTTCTTTTTTCCTCTCTCTCTCTTCCTTTCTTTCTTTCTGTCTCTCTCTCTCCCCCCCTTTCTTCCTTTCTCTCTTTCTCTCCCCCTTTCTTTCTTCCTTCCCCCCCTTTCTTCCTTTCTCTCTCTCTCCCCCTTTCTTTCTTCCTTTCTCTTTCTTTCTCTCTCTCCTTTTTCTTCCTTTCTCTCCCCCCTTTCTTTCTTCCTTTCTCTCTCCCCCCTTTCTTCCATTCTTTCTTTCTGTCTCTCTCTCCCCCTTTCTTTCTTCCTCTTCCTTTTTACAATTTTTTACATTTTCTGTTCTTCATAAATACAGTCTAAACTAATTCCTAAATCTTTCCTTCCTCCGAGTTACTGACTGTCCACCGGTCCGGCCCAATACTGATGGATGTCCCACCCTCAAGTCCCCCTGTCCCCCTGATTGACCAGACTGATGGAAGTTTCTGGAACGCAGCTTCTCCACTACAGATCACATCCAAATCTATATGAACTCTAATTGTTTCCACTGTTGATTATACACACCTGAATATATTAGAACTGCGTGGATGTAAAATTGACTTTTCAATGTTTAACTTATAAGTTGTCTGACCAGTGGTAGGATGGTCCCCCCTTTAGATGTGAGTCTTGGTCCTCCCGAGGTTTCTTCCTCCTCCAGCTCTGAGGGAGTTTTTCCTTGCCTCAGCGCTCACGGGGGTTCTGTATATTCTGTATATTATGTTCAGTGTTTTGTCTGATTCTCTGTGCTGTGATTCCCATTTTTGTAAAGCTGCTTTGTGACAACATCAGTTGTAAAAAGCGCTATATAAATAAATTTGATTTGATTTGATTTGATTCCTCCCCCCCTTCTTCCTTTCTCTCTCTCTCCCCCTTTCTTTCTTCCTTTCTCTCTTTCTTTCTCTCTCTCCTTTTTCTTCCTTTCTCTCCCCCCTTTCTTTCTTCCTTTCTCTCTCCCCCCTTTCTTCCATTCTTTCTTTCTGTCTCTCTCCCCCTTTCTTTCTTCCCCCCCCCCCTTTCTTCCTTTCTCTCTCTCTCCCCCTTTCTTTCTTTCTCTCTCTCCTTTTTCTTCCTTTCTCTCCCCCCTTTCTTTCTTCCTTTCTCTCTCCCCCCTTTCTTCCATTCTTTCTTTCTGTCTCTCTCTCCCCCTTTCTTTCTTCCTCCCCCCCTTCTTCCTTTCTCTCTCTCTCTGCCCCTCTTTCTTTCTTCCTTTCTCTCTCTTCCTTTCTCTCTCTTTCTGTCTTCCTTCTTTTTTCTCTCTCTCTCTTCCTTTCTTTCTTTCTCTCTCTCCCTTTCTTCCTTTCTCTCTCTCTCCCCCTTTCTTTCTTCCTTTCTCTCTCTCTTCTTCCTTTCTCTCTCTTTCTGTCTTCCTTCTTTTTTCTCTCTCTCTCTTCCTTTCTTTCTTTCTGTCTCTCTCTCCCCCTTTCTTCCTTTCTCTCTTTCTCTCCCCCTTTCTTTCTTCCTCCCCCCCTTCTTTCTCTCTCTCCTTTTTCTTCCTTTCTCTCCCCCCTTTCTTTCTTCCTTTCTCTCTCCCCCCTTTCTTCTATTCTTTCTTTGTCTCTCTCCCCTTTTCTTTCTTCCTCCCCCCCTTCTTCCTTTCTCTCTCTCTCCCCCTTTCTTTCTTCCTTTCTCTCTTTCTTTCTTTCTCTCTCTCCTTTTTCTTCCTTTCTCTCCCCCCTTTCTTTCTTCCTTTCTCTCTCCCCCCTTTCTTCCATTCTTTCTTTCTGTCTCTCTCCCCCTTTCTTTCTTCCTCCCCCCCCTTCTTCCTTTCTCTCTCTCTCCCCCTTTCTTTCTTTCTCTCTCTCCTTTTTCTTCCTTTCTCTCCCCCCTTTCTTTCTTCCTTTCTCTCTCCCCCCTTTCTTCCATTCTTTCTTTCTGTCTCTCTCTCCCCCTTTCTTTCTTCCTTCCCCCCCTTTCTTCCTTTCTCTCTCTCTCCCCTCTTTTTTCCTTTCTCTCTCTCTTCCTTTCTTTCTTTCTGTCTCTCTCTCCCCCTTTCTTCCTTTCTCTCTTTCTCTCCCCCTTTCTTTCTTCCTCCCCCCCTTCTTTCTCTCTCTCCTTTTTCTTCCTTTCTCTCCCCCCTTTCTTTCTTCCTTTCTCTCTCCCCCCTTTCTTCTATTCTTTCTTTGTCTCTCTCCCCTTTTCTTTCTTCCTCCCCCCCTTCTTCCTTTCTCTCTCTCTCCCCCTTTCTTTCTTCCTTTCTCTCTTTCTTTCTTTCTCTCTCTCCTTTTTCTTCCTTTCTCTCCCCCCTTTCTTCTTCCTTTCTCTCTCCCCCCTTTCTTCCATTCTTTCTTTCTGTCTCTCTCTCCCCCTTTCTTTCTTCCTCCCCCCCTTCTTCCTTTCTCTCTCTCTCCCCCTTTCTTTCTTCCTTTCTCTCTCTCTCTCCTTTTTCTTCCTTTCTCTCCCCCCTTTCTTTCTTCCTTTCTCTCTCCCCCCTTTCTTCCATTCTTTCTTTCTGTCTCTCTCCCCCTTTCTTTCTTCCCCCCCCCTTTCTTCCTTTCTCTCTCTCTCCCCCTTTCTTTCTTTCTCTCTCTCCTTTTTCTTCCTTTCTCTCCCCCCTTTCTTTCTTCCTTTCTCTCTCCCCCCTTTCTTCCATTCTTTCTTTCTGTCTCTCTCTCCCCCTTTCTTTCTTCCTCCCCCCCTTCTTCCTTTCTCTCTCTCTCCCCCTTTCTTTCTTCCTTTCTCTCTCTCTTCTTCCTTTCTCTCTCTTTCTGTCTTCCTTCTTTTTTCTCTCTCTCTCTTCCTTTCTTTCTTTCTGTCTCTCTCTCCCCCTTTCTTCCTTTCTCTTTCTCTCCCCCTTTCTTTCTTCCTCCCCCCCCTTTCTTTCTCTCCTTTTTCTTCCTTTCTCTCCCCCCTTTCTTTCTTCCTTTCTCTCTCCCCCCTTTCTTCTATTCTTTCTTTGTCTCTCTCCCCTTTTCTTTCTTCCTCCCCCCCTTCTTCCTTTCTCTCTCTCTCCCCCTTTCTTTCTTCCTTTCTCTCTCTCTTCTTCCTTTCTCTCTCTTTCTGTCTTCCTTCTTTTTTTCTCTCTCTCTCTTCCTTTCTTTCTTTCTGTCTCTCTCTCCCCCTTTCTTTCTTCCTCCCCCCCTTCTTCCTTTCTCTCTCACTCCCCCTTTCTTTCTTCCTTTCTCTCTCTCTTCTTCCTTTCTCTCTCTTTCTGTCTTCCTTCTTTTTTTCTCTCTCTCTCTTCCTTTCTTTCTTTCTGTCTCTCTCTCCCCCTTTCTTCCTTTCTCTCTTTCTCTCCCCCTTTCTTTCTTCCTCCCCCCCTTCTTTCTCTCTCTCCTTTTTCTTCCTTTCTCTCCCCCCTTTCTTTCTTCCTTTCTCTCTCCCCCCTTTCTTCTATTCTTTCTTTGTCTCTCTCCCCTTTTCTTTCTTCCTCCCCCCCTTCTTCCTTTCTCTCTCTCTCCCCCTTTCTTTCTTCTTTTCTCTCTTTCTTTCTTTCTCTCTCTCCTTTTTCTTCCTTTCTCTCCCCCCTTTCTTTCTTCCTTTCTCTCTCCCCCCTTTCTTCCATTCTTTCTTTCTGTCTCTCTCTCCCCTTTCTTTCTTCCTTTCTCTCTTTCTCTCCCCCTTTCTTTCTTCCTCCCCCCCTTCTTCCTTTCTCTCTCTCTCCCCCTTTCTTTCTTCCTTTCTCTCTCTCTTCTTCCTTTCTCTCTCTTTCTGTCTTCCTTCTTTTGTCTCTCTCTCTCTTCCTTTCTTTCTTTCTGTCTCTCTCTCCCCCTTTCTTCCTTTCTCTTTCTCTCCCCCTTTCTTTCTTCCTCCCCCCCCCTTTCTTCCTTTCTCTCCCCCCTTTCTTTCTTCCTTTCTCTCTCTCTTCTTCCTTTCTCTCTCTTTCTGTCTTCCTTCTTTTTACTCTCTCTCTCTTCCTTTCTTTCTTTCTGTCTCTCTCTCCCCCTTTCTTCCTTTCTCTCCCCCTTTCTTTCTTCCTTTCTCTCCCCCCTCTTTCTTTCTGTCTCTCTCTCCCCCTTTCTTTCTTCCTTTCTCTTTCTCTCCCCCTTTCTTTCTTCCTCCCCCCCTCTTTCTTCCTTTCTCTCTCTCTCTCCCCCTTTCTTTCTTCCTTTCTCTCTCTTTCTGTCTTCCTTCTTTTTTCTCTCTCTCTTCCTTTCTTTCTTTCTCTCCCTCTTTCTTCCTTTCTTTCTCTCCCCCTTTCTTTCTTCCTTTCTCTCCCCCTTTCTTTCTTCCTCCCCCCCTTCTTCCTTTCTCTCTCTCTCCCCCTTTCTTTCTTCCTTTCTCTCCCCCCTTTCTTTCTTCCTTTCTCTCTCCCCCCTTTCTTCCATTCTTTCTTTCTGTCTCTCTCTCCCCCTTTCTTCCTTTCTCTCCCCCTTTCTTTCTTCCTTTCTCTCTCCCCCCTTTCTTTCTTCCTCTCCCCCTTTCTTTCTTCCTTTCTCTCTCCCCCCTTTCTTTCTTCCTTTCTCTCTCCCCCCTTTCTTCCATTCTTTCTTTCTGTCTCTCTCTGCCCCTTTCTTTCTTCCTTTCTCTCTTTCTCTCCCCTTCTTTCTTCCTTTCTCTCTCCCCCCTTTCTTCCATTCTTTCTTTCTGTCTCTCTCTCCCCCTTTCTTTCTTCCTTTCTCTCTTTCTCTCCCCCTTTCTTTCCCCCCCCCCCTTCTTCCTTTCTCTCTCTCTCTCCCCCTTTCTTTCTTCCTTTCTCTCTCTCTCTTCTTCCTTTCTCTCTCTTTCTGTCTTCCTTCTTTTTTCTCTCTCTCTTCCTTTCTTTCTTTCTGTCTCTCTCTGCCCCTTTCTTTCTTCCTTTCTCTCTCTCTCTGCCCCTTTCTTTCTTCCTTTCTCTCTCCCCCCTTTCTTCCATTCTTTCTTTCTGTCTCTCTCTCCCCCTTTCTTTCTTCCTTTCTCTTTCTCTCCCCCTTTCTTTCTTCCTCCCCCCCTCTTTCTTCCTTTCTCTCTCTCTCCCCCTTTCTTTCTTCCTTTCTCTCTCTTCTTCCTTTCTCTCTCTTTCTGTCTTCCTTCTTTTTTCTCTCTCTCTTCCTTTCTTTCTTTCTGTCTCTCTCTCCCTCTTTCTTCCTTTCTCTTCCTCTCCCCCTTTCTTTCTTCCCCCCCCCCTTCTTCCTTTCTCTCTCTCTCCCCCTTTCTTTCTTCCTTTCTCTCTCTCCTTTTTCTTCCTTTCTCTACCCCCTTTCTTTCTTCCTTTCTCTCTCCCCCCTTTCTTCCATTCTTTCTTTCTGTCTCTCTCTCCCCCTTTCTTCCTTTCTCTCTTTCTCTCCCCCTTTCATTCTTCCTTTCTCTCTCCCCCCTTTCTTCCATTCTTTCTTTCTGTCTCTCTCTCCCCCTTTCTTTCTTCCTTTCTCTTTCTCTCCCCCTTTCTTTCTTCCTCCCCCCTCTTTCTTCCTTTCTCTCTCTCTCTCCCCCTTTTTCTTTCTTCCTTTCTCTCTCTTCTTCCTTTCTCTCTCTTTCTGTCTTCCTTTTTTCTCTCTCTCTTCCTTTCTTTCTTTCTCTCTCTCCCTCTTTCTTCCTTTCTCTTTCTCTCCCCCTTTCTTTCTTCCTCCCCCCCTCTTTCTTCCTTTCTCTCTCTCTCCCCCTTTCTTTCTTCCTTTCTCTCTGCCCCTTTCTTTCTTCCTTTCTCTCCCCCCTTTCTTTCTTCCTTTCTCTCGCCCCCTTTCTTCCATTCTTTCTTTCTGTCTCTCTCTCCCCCTTTCATTCTTCCTTTCTCTCTCCCCCCTTTCTTCCATTCTTTCTTTCTGTCTCTCTCTCCCCCTTTCTTTCTTCCTTTCTCTCTTTCTCTCCCCCTTTCTTCCCCCCCCCTTCTTCCTTTCTCTCTCTCTCCCCCTTTCTTTCTTCCTTTCTCTCTCTCTTCTTCCTTTCTCTCTCTTCCTGTCTTCCTTCTTTTTTCTCTCTCTCTTCCTTTCTTTCTTTCTGTCTCTCTCTCCCTCTTTCTTCCTTTCTCTCCCCCCTCTTTCTTCCTTTCTCTCCCCCCTCTTTCTTCCTTTCTCTCCCCCCTCTTTCTTTCTCTCTCTCTCTCTCTCTCTCCCTTTCTCTCTCTCTCTCTCCACCCCTTTCTTTCTTCATCTTTCTCTCTTTCTCTCCCCCCTCTTTCTTTCTTCCTTTCTCTCTCTCTGCCCCTCTTTCTTTCTTCCTTTGTCTCTCTCTCTCTTTCTCTCCCGCTTTCATTCTTCCATTCTTTCTTTGTCTCTCTCTCCCCCTTTCTTTCTTCCTTTCTCTCTTTCTCTCCCCCTTTCTTTCTTCCTCCCCCCCTCTTTCTTCCTTTCTCTCTCTCTCCCCCTTTCTTTCTTCCTTTCTCTCTCTCTTCTTCCTTTCTCTCTCTTTGTCTTCCTTCTTTTTTCTCTCTCTCCCTCTTTCTTCCTTTCTCTTTCTCTCCCCCCTCTTTCTTCCTTTCTCTCTCTTTTTCTTTCTCTCCCCCCTCTTTCTTCCTTTCTCTCCCCCCTCTTTCTTCCTCTCCCCCCTCTTTCTTTCTGTCTCTCTCTCCCTCTTTCTTTCTTTCTCTCTCTCCCTCTTTCTTCCTTTCTCTTTCTCTCCCCCTTTCTTTCTTCCTTTCTCTCTGCCCCTTTCTTTCTTTCTTCCTTTCTCTCTGCCCCTTTCTTTCTTTCTTCCTTTCTCTCTGCCCCTTTCTTTCTTTCTATTCTTCTTTCCTTCCTATCTCCCCTTTCTTTCTTCTTTCTCTCTGCCCCTTTCTTTCTTCCTTTCTCTCTGCCCCTTTCATTCTTCCTTCCTTTCTCTTTCTCTCTGCCCCTTTCTTTCTTCCTTTCTCTCTGCCCCTGACTTCCTTACTTACTCACTGCCACTGTCTTTCTGTCTTTCTTTCTTACTTACTCTCTGCCCCTTTCTTTCTTTCTTCCTTTCTCTCTGCCCCTTTCTTCCTTTCTCTCTGCCCCTTTCTTCCTTTCTCTCTGCCCCTCTCTTTCTTTCTTTCTTCCTTTCTCTCTGCCCCTTTCTTTCTTTCTTTCTTTCTGCCCCTTTCTTTCTTTCTTTCTTCCTTTCTCTCTGCCCCTTTCTTTCTTCCTTTCTCTCTGCCCCCTTTCTTCCTTCCTTTCTCTCTCTGCCCCTTTCTTTCTTCCTTTCTCTCTGCCCCTTTCTTTCTTTCTTCCTTTCTCTCTGCCCCTTTCTTTCTTTCTTTCTTTCTTCCTTTCTCTCTGCCCCTTTCTTCCTTCCTTTCTCTCTCTGCCCCTTTCTTTCTTCCTTTCTCTCTGCCCCTTTCTTTCTTTCTTCCTTTCTCTCTGCCCCTTTCTTTCTTTCTTTCTTTCTTTCTTCCTTCCTCTCTGCCCCTTTCTTTCTTCCTTTCTCTCTGCCCCTTTCTTTCTTCCTTTCTCTCTGCCCCTTTCTTTCTTCCTTTCTCTCTGCCCCTTTCTTTCTTTCTTCCTTTCTCTCTGCCCCTTTCTTCCTTTCTCTCTGCCCCTTTCTTTCTTTCTTCCTTTCTCTCTGCCCCTTTCTTTCTTTCTTCCTTTCTCTCTGCCCCTTTCTTTCTTTCTTTCTTCCTTTCTCTCTGCCCCTTTCTTTCTTTCTTCCTTTCTCTCTGCCCCTTTCTTTCTTTCTTCCTTTCTCTCTGCCCCTTTCTTTCTTTCTTCCTTTCTCTCTGCCCCTTTCTTCCTTTCTCTCTGCCCCTTTCTTTCTTTCTCTCTGCCCCTTTCTTTCTTTCTTCCTTTCTCTCTGCCCCTTTCATTCTTTCTTCCTTTCTCTCTGCCCCTTTCTTTCTTTCTTCCTTTCTCTCTTTTTCTCCCTCTCCCCCCTTTCATTCTTCCTTTCTCTCTTTTTCTCCCTCTCCCCCCTTTCATTCTTCCTTTCTTTCTTCCTTTCTCTCTGCCCCTTTCTTTCTTTCTTCCTTTCTCTCTGCCCCTTTCTTTCTTTCTTCCTTTCTCTCTGCCCCTTTCTTTCTTTCTTCCTTTCTCTCTGCCCCTTTCTTTCTTTCTTTCTTCCTTTCTCTCTGCCCCTTTCTTTCTTTCTTCCTTTCTCTCTGCCCCTTTCTTTCTATCTTTCTTCCTTTCTCTCTGCCCCTTTCTTTCTTTCTTTCTTCCTTTCTCTCTGCCCCTTTCTTTCTTCCTTTCTCTCTGCCCCTTTCTTTCTTTCTTTCTTCCTTTCTCTCTGCCCCTTTCTTTCTTTCTTTCTTCCTTTCTCTCTGCCCCTTTCTTTCTTTCTTCCTTTCTCTCTGCCCCTTTCTTTCTTCCTTCCTCTCTCTTTTTCTCCCTCTCCCCCCTTTCATTCTTCCTTTCTTCCTTCCTTTCTCTCTCTGCCCCTTTCTTTCTTCCTTTCTCTCTGCCCCTTTCTTTCTTTCTTCCTTTCTCTCTGCCCCTTTCTTTCTTTCTTCCTTTCTCTCTGCCCCTTTCTTTCTTTCTTCCTTTCTTTCTTCCTTTCTCTCTGCCCCTTTCTTTCTTTTTTCCTTTCTCTCTGCCCCTTTCTTTCTTTCTTCCTTTCTCTCTTCCTTTCTCTCTGCCCCTTTCTTTCTTTCTTCCTTTCTCTCTTCCTTTCTCTCTGCCCCTTTCTTTCTTTCTTCCTTTCTCTCTGCCCCTTTCTTTCTTTCTTCCTTTCTCTCTGCCCCTTTCTTTCTTCCTTTCTCTCTCTGCCCCTTTCTTTCTTCCTTTCTTTCTCTCTCCCCTTTCTTTCTTCCTTTCTCTCTCTCTCTCTCTCCCTCTTTCTTCCTTTCTCTCTCTCTGCCCCTTTCTTTCTTCCTTTCTCTCTGCCCCTTTCTTTCTTCCTTTCTCTCTGCCCCTTTATTTCTTCCTTTCTCTCTGCCCCTTTCTTTCTTCCTTTCTCTCTGCCCCTTTCTTTCTTCCTTTCTCTCTGCCCCTTTATGTCTTTCTTCCTTTCTCTCTGCCCCTTTCTTTCTTCCTTCCTCTCTTTTTCTCCCTCTCCCCCCTTTCATTCTTCCTTTCTTCCTTCCTTTCTCTCTCTGCCCCTTTCTTTCTTCCTTTCTCTCTGCCCCTTTCTTTCTTCCTTTCTCTCTGCCCCTTTCTTTCTTCCTTTCTCTCTGCCCCTTTATGTCTTTCTTCCTTTCTCTCTGCCCCTTTCTTTCTTCCTTCCTCTCTTTTTCTCCCTCTCCCCCCTTTCATTCTTCCTTTCTTCCTTCCTTTCTCTCTCTGCCCCTTTCTTCCTTCCTTTCTCTCTCTCTCCCCTTTCTTTCTTCCTTTCTCTCTCTCTGCCCCTTTCTTTCTTCCTTTCTCTCTCTCTGCCCCTTTCTTTCTTCCTTTCTCTCTCTCTGCCCCTTTCTTTCTTCCTTTCTCTCTCTCTGCCCCTTTATTTCTTCCTTTCTCTCTCTCTGCCCCTTTATTTCTTCCTTTCTCTCTGCCCCTTTATTTCTTCCTTTCTCTCTGCCCCTTTCTTTCTTCCTTTCTCTCTGCCCCTTTATTTCTTTCTTCCTTTCTCTCTGCCCCTTTATTTCTTTCTTCCTTTCTCTCTGCCCCTTTATTTCTTCCTTTCTCTCTGCCCCTTTATTTCTTCCTTTCTCTCTGCCCCTTTATTTCTTCCTTTCTCTCTGCCCCTTTCTTTCTTCCTTCCTCTCTTTTTCTCCCTCTCCCCCCTTTCATTCTTCCTTTCTTCCTTCCTTTCTCTCTCTGCCCCTTTCTTTCTTCCTTCCTTTCTCTCTCCCCTTTCTTTCTTCCTTTCTCTCTCTCTCTCCCCTTTCTTTCTTCCTTTCTCTCTCTCTGCCCCTTTCTTTCTTCCTTTCTCTCTGCCCCTTTATTTCTTCCTTTCTCTCTGCCCCTTTATTTCTTCCTTTCTCTCTGCCCCTTTATTTCTTCCTTTCTCTCTGCCCCTTTATTTCTTTCTTCCTTTCTCTCTGCCCCTTTCTTTCTTCCTTCCTCTCTTTTTCTCCCTCTCCCCCCTTTCATTCTTCCTTTCTTCCTTCCTTTCTCTCTCTGCCCCTTTCTTTCTTCCTTCCTTTCTCTCTCTGCCCCTTTCTTTCTTCCTTTCTTTCTCTCTCCCCTTTCTTTCTTCCTTTCTCTCTCTCTCTCCCCTTTCTTTCTTCCTTTCTCTCTCTCTGCCCCTTTCTTTCTTCCTTTCTCTCTGCCCCTTTATTTCTTCCTTTCTCTCTGCCCCTTTATTTCTTCCTTTCTCTCTGCCCCTTTCTTTCTTCCTTTCTCTCTGCCCCTTTATGTCTTTCTTCCTTTCTCTCTGCCCCTTTCTTTCTTCCTTCCTCTCTTTTTCTCCCTCTCCCCCCTTTCATTCTTCCTTTCTTCCTTCCTTTCTCTCTCTGCCCCTTTCTTTCTTCCTTTCTCTCTGCCCTTTTCTTTCTTTCTTCCTTTCTCTCTGCCCCTTTCTTTCTTCCTTTCTCTCTGCCCCTTTCTTTCTTCCTTTCTCTCTCTTTTTCTCCCTCTCCCCCCTTTCATTCTTCCTTTCTTTCTCTCTCTGCCCCTTTCTTCCTTTCTCTCTGCCCCTTTCTTTCTTTCTTTCTTCCTTTCTCTCTGCCCCTTTCTTTCTTTCTTTCTTCCTTTCTCTCTGCCCCTTTCTTTCTTTCTTCCTTTCTCTCTGCCCCTTTCTTTCTTCCTTTCTCTCTGCCCCTTTCTTTCTTCCTTTCTCTCTGCCCCTTTCTTTCTTCCTTTCTCTCTCTTTTTCTCCCTCTCCCCCCTTTCATTCTTCCTTTCTTCCTTCCTTTCTCTCTCTGCCCCTTTCTTTCTTTCTCTCTCCCCTTTCTTTCTTCCTTTCTCTCTCTCTCTCCCCTTTCTTTCTTACTTTCTCTCTCTCTGCCCCTTTCTTTCTTCCTTTCTCTCTCTTTTTCTCCCTCTCCCCCCTTTCATTCTTCCTTTCTTCCTTCCTTTCTCTCTCTGCCCCTTTCTTTCTTCCTTTCTCTCTGCCCCTTTCTTTCTCTTTCTCTCCCCCCTTTCATTTTTCCTTTCTCTCCCCCCCCCCTTCTTTCTTCCTTTCTCTCCCCCACCCTTTTTCCCTTCTTTTCTCTCTCTTCCTTTCTCTCTCGTCCTTTTCTTTCTCTTCCTCCCCCCCTTTTTCTTCCTTTCTCACCCCTTTTTTCCTTTCTCTCTTTCTGTCTCTCCCCCTTTCTTCTTTTCTCTCTCTCTCTCTCTGCCCCTCTTTCTTCCTTTCTCTCTCCCCCCTTTCTTCTTTTCTCTCTCTCTGCCCCTTTCTTTCTTCCTTTCCATCTCTTCCTTTCTCTCCCCCTCCCTTTATCTCTCCCCGTTTCTTCTTTCTTTCTCTCCCCCCTTTCATTCTTCCTTTCTCTCTCCCCCCTTTCTTCTTTTCTCTCTCTCTGCCCCTTTCTTTCTTCCTTTCCATCTCTTCCTTTCTCTCCCCCTCCCTTTATCTCTCCCCGTTTCTTCTTTCTTTCTCTCCCCCCTTTCATTCTTCCTTTCTCTCTCCCCCCTTTCTTTCTCTTTCTCTCCCCCCTTTCATTCTTCCTTTCTCTCTCCCCCCTTTCTTCTTTTCTCTCTCTCTGCCCCTTTCTTTCTTCCTTTCCATCTCTTCCTTTCTCTCCCCCTCCCTTTATCTCTCCCCGTTTCTTCTTTCTTTCTCTCCCCCCTTTCATTCTTCCTTTCTCTCTCCCCCCTTTCTTTCTCTTTCTCTCCCCCCTTTCATTCTTCCTTTCTCTCTCCCCCCTTTCTTTCTCTTTCTCTCTCCCCCCTTTCATTTTTCCTTTCTCTCCCGCCCCTTCTTTCTTCCTTTCTCTCCCCCACCCTTTTTCCCTTCTTTTCTCTCTCTTCCTCTCTCTCGTCCCTTTCTTTCTCTTCCTCCCCCCCTTTTTCTTCCTTTCTCACCCCTTTTTTCCTTTCTCTCTTTCTGTCTCTCCCCCTTTCTTCTTTTCTCTCTCTGCCCCTTTCTTTCTTCCTTTCCGTCTCTTCCTTTCTCTCCCCCTCCTTTTCTCTCTGCCCCTTTCTTTCTCTTTCTCTCCCCCCTTTCATTCTTCCTTTCTCTCTCCCCCCTTTCTTTCTCTTTCTCTCTCCCCCCTTTCATTTTTCCTTTCTCTCCCGCCCCTTCTTTCTTCCTTTCTCTCCCCCACCCTTTTTCCCTTCTTTTCTCTCTCTTCCTCTCTCTCGTCCCTTTCTTTCTCTTCCTCCCCCCCTTTTTCTTCCTTTCTCACCCCTTTTTTCCTTTCTCTCTTTCTGTCTCTCCCCCTTTCTTCTTTTCTCTCTCTGCCCCTTTCTTTCTTCCTTTCCGTCTCTTCCTTTCTCTCCCCCTCCTTTTCTCTCTGCCCCTTTCTTTCTCTCCCCCTTTCTTTTCTTTCTCTCCCCCTCTCATTCTTCCTTTCTCTCTCCCCCTTTTCTTCCTTTCTCTCTCCCCCTTTCTTTCTTCCTTTCTCTCCTCCCCTTTCTTCTTTTCTCTCTCTCCCGCCCCTTCTTTCTTCCTTTCTCTCCCCCACCCTTTTTCCCTTCTTTTCTCTCTCTTCCTCTCTCTCGTCCCTTTCTTTCTCTTCCTCCCCCCCTTTTTCTTCCTTTCTCACCCCTTTTTTCCTTTCTCTCTTTGTCTCTCCCCCTTTCTTCTTTTCTCTCTCTGCCCCTTTCTTTCTTCCTTTCCGTCTCTTCCTTTCTCTCCCCCTCCTTTTCTCTCTGCCCCTTTCTTTCTCTCCCCCTTTCTTTTCTTTCTCTCCCCCTCTCATTCTTCCTTTCTCTCTCCCCCTTTTCTTCCTTTCTCTCTCCCCCTTTCTTTCTTCCTTTCTCTCCTCCCCTTTCTTCTTTTCTCTCTCTCTCTGCCCCTTTCTTTCTTCCTTTCTCTCCTCCCCTTTCTTCTTTTCTCTCTCTCTCTCTGCCCCTTTCTTTCTTCCTTTCCTTCTCTTCCTTTCTCTCTCGCCCCTCTCTCCCCCTTACTTTCTCTTCACCCCCCTTTTTTTCTCTCTTTCTTTTTCTTTCTGCCCCCCCCCATCTCCGTCACACCGCGAGCCTGCGCTCGCCCGCAAGCGCGTCTCCTGTCACGTCCCTATTTGCGTGTGAGCCAAGACTTAAAACTTACGATGATATTAAACACGGTTGATTTTGTCACAGCGTCAAGACGACAAAAAAGACTGACTTAAGACCACCATCTTGACCACCTTACACCAAGCGATCGAGTCTCTAACGCCTGGTTTACACTACACGATTTCAGCCTGGTTTTTCAGTCGCCGACTGTTTTTTGTAGATCGCCGACAGAAACCTGTGGTCGGAGGCAAATCGGCGATCACTTGGCGCTCGCTCAGTCGTGTAGTGTGAACGGCTGAAAGACGCTCGCGGAGCCGTCGCTGACTAATCGCAGACGTCTGGCAAAAATCTAGCATGTTTAATATCCAGCCCAGTCGGCGACTGTGAGTCAGCGGCAGCGTCTAGCTACAGCCAATGGGAACGCGTACAGAGAACCACGTCACCGTCGAAAAATAATAAAGAAAATATGGAGTACATGTACATATACACATGCTGTCTCACAGTACACACAGACCGCTACGTTTTCACTGATAACATATTTACCTCCGACTCTCTCTGCAGAACAATGAGTCGGCGATTCCCCAGGGTGAAAGTCGCTCAGGACTCAACTCTGACTTCTGACTGAAACTCAGCTCAGACTCTCACCCCAGAAACTCAACTCTAACTCACTGTGATGTGGTGATCATGATAGTGGGATCATGATCTTTACATGTAATATTTATATACTTACCGGTAAGGCTGTGATGGGTTGCAACCAGTTGTATGTTGTTACTCTACAGTATGTGTGTGTGTTATATATATTAGTTATGTACCCTTGGGTTTGTAGGCTGGGGAGGAGCTTGAGTTCCAGCCTCAAATTTACTTGTAAATAGTTTATTATTGGGTTTTATTGCATTTTCCTTCTGCTTTCAGTGTTCTGTTGTTTGTCCTGTTGTTTAATAAAATCACTTCTTGCACCTATTCACATTCATCACATTAATAAGCGCCAGCCCACCCACACAGACCTTAACCACAAAGCCCACGTAACACCGAAATCCTCCATCCGGGGGTATCACCGACTTACACTCACACTCCAGAGACTCAAGACTCAACTCAGACCCTCACCTCAGAGACTCAACTCTGACTCACACTCAGGAGACAAACAATGAGTTCTTAATACTTAAATGAGGAAGAAATTAACAGTTTTTGTAAAATGAAGATGAAATACAGGACATCTGACCATCCTATATCATCTTGAGAGAATCAGAGGTGTAGCAGTGACTCTACAGTCCTCTGATGTAAGGCCAACATCCATCGATGCTTCACTGAGCCTTTTAAACCCTGTGGCTCGTGTTGTTTTTTGACACTTCATTTCCACACTGAAGTATATTTCTTTGTTCCCTTCACTGCATTTTCACATTTATAGCAACGGATCTTTGATTTCCAGGAGACTGTGCTGCCCAGAGAAACGCAGAAGTGGCTGTGGAATTAGGCCCCATTTACAAAAGTGGATCGTGTTTCGACTACAAGCCAGTCATCTTCTTCTAGAAAATCATACACTCACAGCAGGATTTACATCATTTTTTTGGTGAAAAAGTGTTGAATACAGATGTCTTCACTGCACTCATGCCAGCTGAGACTTGTTAAGACTAATAACAACATTAACTGCTCTTCATAGGAAATCATACATCCACCCCCGAGACATGTGCTGCTGAGTTTTTAGCGATTTTGTTTTATGTGTGCTGGCATGAAAAAAAAAAAGCACAACAAAAACTCAAAATAAGTTAAGCAGCTGTTGACACTGAGCTGTTTACATTTTTTAAAATCTTTTTTCCACGTCTTCAGTAGCATTAAACCACAGCTAATTTGCTAAATGAGAATGCACAATTTATGGTACATTATAAATGAGGGAGCATTTTCAGTTTCTCTCCAAGTTTACAACAGTTGCTATAGGAAAAAAAAAAGAACTGCAAGGCTTCTACCACAGTGAGTGGAATCTATGCACTCCTCAACTTGGTATGTTTCAGCATTAAATCAATGACTGATTCCTGCATTCAATGAATATTCAAACTTCAAACAAAGTTTGTTGATTAAAACTGCGCTCAACAGATTATTAGAAACATCAGAAAGATTTATTTTGGAACAGGCCGATTGATTTTAACTATGAAGGAAGATGCATAGAGTCTCTTTCACATTCATACATTCATCATAAGTGCATGACACCAGCTTCGAAGAGCAGATATGGCAGTATGTTCTCCATTGAATATTCAATATTGCACCTGCAGTTCACAGAATGTACATTATTTACCCACCTCCTGGCTTTCTCCACAGTACACCCACTGAATTATGAACTCGATAGGTTGCAGCACTAGCCAGTTCACATTAAATATAGCAGTGAAAGGTATCGATCACTTCTATATGCACTTTCCAGCGCATGCTGGTACAGTTCCTTGCTAAAAGAGCAGGCTTATGCTCTGAACACAAGAAGCTTTACCCTTCAATATTCAGTCACTGGCTTTGCTTGAACTTCTTTATTTGCATATAATCATTTCATTGCCAGATGTCAATAAAGTAAATGATCAGATAGAAAGCGTGGCCAAGTCTGGCTGCACTCAACAGTTTAAAATGTCAGTGACCCCCAGAAAGATAAGAGCTCTTTTCAGTAGTTTGGGGGTTGACCTAGTAAGGAGCTATTGTGTTCCTCCTGGATGTCCAAAAAGTTATTTGCGGTAGAGTTTTTGATTCCAGACAATATACAGAAGGCTGTAATAAAGCAGTAAATTATTTTGCACATCCCAGAGACAGCAATTAATGGTACACTTAGGTTTCCCTTCTTCCTATAAGAGCAGAGAGTGTGGAAATGAGTAGCTTGTTTTTCATTTCATTTTTCAATCTTATTCCTGGGGACCCTGCCTCTGCATATTTTTCTATTTCCCCTAATCTAACTCATCTAATTCAGCACATCAGCTAATTAGCAGGCCCTTCAGGACATGGATCCAGATATGTTAGCACAGTGAAAACAAGGCACTTGAATTAGGAACCATACAGTACAATGATTGCAAAGCAAATAGAGAATAAGTAGGCTGAGGAAAAAAGCCAATACTATATAATTGATATAAAGGAAATGGCATTTAAAAGTCAGGGTTATGGATTTGTTTGTTTTTCATAACACTAAGAAGAGCATTAGCTGACAATCCTAGGTGACTGAAATGTGGTGGTGAAATGGAATGGAACACAATGCTTTTAAAATGCATCATTCTTCAATAAGCAAACATATCCTTTCCAGGATTTTTGCCAACACATCCCACACCTGCTGTGTTGTTCGTTGTTTCATAAACATTGCAATATGAGGATTGCTTGCAACAGAATCTCTCTAATAGACTCATCCATGATACCCAACAGAGAGGCAGATTTCAAACAAACCTGTGTACATCATCTCAACTGGTGCACTGATTTTTACATTTCACTTGACATCATCTCTCTGGCTCCGCATCATATTGGTAACGGAAAAACAAGTATCAGCAGATTGTAATAAGTGATGAGCTTACAGCAGGCCTAAAATAGCTCTGCAGAGGACCCCTAAATAAGACTTATGCTGAAACGAGTGATAAGAATGTGACTGCAGATTAATCTCTTTATATACTTACATATTTACCCGCCCCCGATCCCCTCGTCCTGATTTCTTTTCACTGGGTTACATGACTAAGTACCTGCTTGCCTTTCATGTATCGACACTAGGCTATTCTGAGCCAGTTAAGACCGCAAATCCTCTTTTCCACCACTCAGCAGCGGGCGACCCGCTCGTTCTGTCTGTGTGGGATTGAGGCGCGAAGGCCAGAAAGAGTGGGAGAGTCCTATACCAGATTTTTCTTCACCACAGGGCCTAACCCAGACTCTGCTTAACCCAAGGGTCTACTTGACCAAAGAGTCTGCTTAACCCCAAAATCTACTTAAACAAAGATTCTGCTTAACCCCAGCGTCTACTTAACCGAAGAATCTGCTTAACCCCAGCGTCTACTTAACCGAAGAATCTGCTTAACCCCAGCGTCTACTTAACCGAAGAATCTGCTTAACCCCAGCGTCTACTTAACCGAAGAATCTGCTTAACCCCAGCGTCTACTTAACCGAAGAATCTGCTTAACCCCAGCGTCTACTTAACCGAAGATTCTGCTTAACCCCAGAGTCTGCATAAACAAAGATTCTGCTTAACCCCAGCGTCTACTTAACCAAAGAATAAGCTTTACCCCAGAGTTTACTTAACCAAATAGTCTGCTTAAACTAGTCTACTTAACCCAAAATTCTTAACCTATTGTCTGCATAACCCCAGTTTACTTTACCAAAGAGTCTGCTTAACCCCAGAATCTACTTATTCCCAGAGTTTACTTAACCAAATAGTCTGCTTAAACTAGAGTTTACTTAACCCAATATTCTTCTCAACCAAAGATTCTGCCTTACCCAGAATCTACTTAACCCCAGAGTTTATTTTTACCAAAGTCTGGTTAATCTAGAGTCTACTGAACCAAAGTGTCTGTTTAACCCTAAACTTTACATAACCAAAGAGGCACATGTTGGCTGACATAACACAACTGGTGGTTGGCGCTTTCCTCAGATCGTGTTCAGCTGTCCAATGAAGTTGCATGAGCGAAAGCTCAAAAAGATGCGTTGGCGCTTCACAGGTCTTAGAGGAAGCTTGTGCTAGCCTTCACCCTCCTAGCGGTGGTATCGTGCAAACGAGGGACTCCTAAGTAGTGGGTGGAATTGGATGAGATTAAACTGGGTAGAAAATCAGGAAAAAAAGTTCAGGTTTTCATTATAATTTTTGTACAGGAACGCTGTGGTGGAAGGTAAGTTAAAATTTGCGCTGTCAGTTCATTTGATTTGCAAAGCATTCTGGGATATTGTGCATCGGTTTATGCACTTTACAGTGCAGTATATTGATTAACTGTTGAAACCTCCAGAAAATGGCTAAATCTATCTGTTTACATACAGAGCCAGATGCACACAAAAATAAATGCAGAACACACATTTCAGAGAAGAGACCTCAGTCCTCAGCAGGAGCTCGACCAAGAGAACCAGTAAGCTAGCAGGTAGGATGCTAATCCGCCCACATGCTCGGCTTGGTGCCATGAAGCCAGTACAGTTCTGTGTGACTCTCCCAATCTCTCGCAACCTTTGCCAACACACCACACATGTTATTTTATTTTTTCCCCTTTCATTCAATGATGTATCAAAAGAATGTAAAGTGGCTCGAGCCTGCATGATGTTTCTAGCCGACACATAGCAAAGCAATGTGAAAGCCAAATTATGGACACTCACTACCTTGAATGTGAAGAACCTGGTAATTGGAGAGGAAATATTGCTTGATACTTTATATAATGTTGTCATCCAGTCCTAGAAAAACATGGAGCTGTAACTGCATTTAGCATTCTCTTTGAATATGAGGTTTTCCACTGATGTGGCATCACACACACAGACATAGCACTGTGACAAAGTTTCCTTCAGCTGTAGGAGTGCATTAAAGTCTCCTTTTTCATAAGGCATCATGTTTCGTGATCAGTCATATGAATCTTCTGGAGTAACTGAAATATATTCTGCTTTCACTAATATGTGCTGAAGAGCCATAGCATAACACAAAAACTGCTTGCTCATTGACAAAAGGAGTACAGCTGGGAGCAGATTTGCTGGTCCTCAAATCACCCCTTCCTCAAAATGTTTTGTGCACAAGATGCATAGATCAGAGGATATATGAAAAGTCTGCATTACTCACTGCGTCTGTGTGCTGAGTTTATTCTTAGTCAACTTATCCTCAGTAATGAGGGCAAATATCTATATTCGTTCACCCCAGAGCTGGTCCTGACCTCACTGAGGCCCTGGGGCAAAATTTTGGGTCATACTTTATATGGATAGTGTACTTTAGATGCTTTGTAGATACTTCATTTATTTTCAAGCTAAATTTAACTAAATTGACCATATCTTCTTTAACTCTAAGCCTAGCTCTGATCCCAACCCTAACCTTAATCTCAACCCAAAACCCTTACCGTGGTCTTAGCCCTAATCCTGGTCCAAATCCTAACACTAAACCTTACCTCACCACTGTTTAGAGTCAACTGAGATTCAACATTTTTTTTTTATTTGTGAACAATTTAAACATCTGTGGAAAATCAACAGGGGGCTGTTGTGCACTATTCAAATAAATTAAGTAAACAAATTGCAATCACCATACAGTTAGAATTATACATTTTACAAGCTGCATAGCTTGGCTGAATACTTCATTGTTTTTATTTACAGAGAGATGTGCATCCATATTTGCCAATATGCCCAGCGGATCAACATTTTAAATATAATATTTAATCAAACGTCAGTGGTCCATTGCTTTCCATTTTGCATTAGTCCACAGTTGTAACTAAACCTGGACTGAGAGACTAGATGATCACTGTCTTGTTTAAAATCATATGCTCCTATGAGGAGTGAGCCTTCACAACTATACTGTCTGGACCAGACTGCACACCTCAGAGGCTGCTGCTGCTGCAAAGTGTGTGTTTCATTTTGTGCCTGTGCTTATGAACATGTTTATGCACTATGTGGTTGTCTTTTTTGAGCTGCAGTTTGTAAACGCTAATGCCTATTGTGGGGGCAGTCGTGGGCTCGAGGTTAGGGAACCAGCCTCGTGACCGGAAGTTTGCTGGTTTGATCCCCAGGGCCGACAGCACGTGACTGAGGTGTCCTTGAGCAAGACACCTAACCCCCAACTGCTCCCCGGGTGCTGTGGATTGGGCTGCCCACCGCTCCAGGCAAGTGTGCTCACTGCCCCCTAGTGTGTGTGTGCTCACTAGAGTGTATGTGGTGTTTCACTTCATGGATGGGTTAAATGCGGAGGTGAAATTTCCCTGTTGTGGGACTAATAAGGGTCTCTTAATCTATTGCCATTCATCAAATATAATAAATGTATTTCACTCTCACAGACCATGGAGAGATGCACTGCCCAGCTAGTACAGCAACTTTTATTTGTTAATGGTTAATATTATTTGTTGACATCAAACTTGAAGAGGAGAGAACACAAGTTTAGCTGACTGCTGTTCCTGCCATTCTCTCTCCTTGTGTTTTTTTCCTTCCTTTAGTTGCATTTCATCTTCTACTCAAAGTTGCATAAATTTCAGGGCTCTTTGTAATGTTCATAGTGAGTGTATAGGACTGACTGGCTCTATCTTTCCTATTAGTCTAAGGCTCAATCCCATTTCACCCCTGCCCCTACTACTTAGCCCTCAGCCCTTTGTTTTGAGCATTCACACCTAGGGGTATGGCGTCTCAATTTTTGTTGAGATGGAGGGGCAGGACGAAGTGTTAAATTGTGGCACAATCCAAAAAAAAGAGTGTTATGAGAAAACAAAACAAAAAAAAAAAAAAGACAAGATGGTTGCACAACTGACCAAAGAAACCCACATTTGTGGGTAATTATGTTATGTTAGTTTTATGTCTTTTAGGTATATTATTATCCTTTTGTTCATAGCAAGTGTAGCGCAGGGCTCACTTTAAACAAATGTGTGATGCTCAAGGTTACCTGTGCAAACAATAAGGATAATCAATGGACCAGTTAGGTTCGCTGGGGGAGCAATACACATAGAGGAAATGAGACCAGAGAACGTGGAGGTTATGGAGTGTATTGTATGTAAACAAAATAAATGTCTTCAAGTAAACAACAATCCCAACAAACCAAATGTACAAAATGCAAAGGATTCTTTTTTTACAGGAAAAAAATATTGTTCGCTGATCACCCAAAACCAAAGATAAGTACTCAATTTCTTCTTTGCTTAAGTTCTTGTCAGTTATTTTTATTTTCACAAACTAACCACCTGTGTATGCTTTTAGTTATTGATTCAATCCTCAGGTAAGTATTAGTTATTATTATAGCCTATTTACTGTTATTTTAGCAATTAATTGATACTCTCCTTTTTTTCCCCCCTTCTAGGTCCGATTAAATTTATAAGGTGAAGGTAAGTATTAAGGTTGGTATTTTTTACTGGTTATTGATTAGTCATTAGTTAGAACCTTATATCCAAATGTAAAATATATTAATAGACAACTTATGTCTAGGATCAGTTTCTTGAAATTGACCTTTAACCCAACTTGAAATTTCACTTTCAGAACAACCCAACAATGTTCAATAACGTAGTAACCAGAAATGTGTATCAAAACCACTTATCAATTTACACACAAAAAAAGAATAAATCAGCAACTAAATAAGAAATAAAATCCTTTTCACAGTCTCTTATCTTTGCATAAAATATCTTTTCAACTCAGAGTCTCTTTTCTTTCACAGTAGGTTTTTTCTTTAGAAGTGTCAAAAGTGCCTTTAGTGATATTAAAGTTCAGTTTTCGTAGATGTCAAGTGTCTGTGTGTGAGGAAAAAACCTGGGATCCACAAAATATACTCAAGGTTCACTTTGGTCCATTACGGGCTTTGGCTCGCCACCTTGACACCCCACAGTGCACCGACCGTGTGCAGCTGAGCGATGCGAAGAGTGTTCTTGAAGAATTTAATCAATTCAAACCCAAGAAAAAAAAAACTGACCTGTTTAGTGTTAAACAGCATCTAACACTCATATAACATCTTTACACTTCACACAAATACATACAGTGAACGGTGGCTCAGCTAGAAAATTAAATTCAGCAATATTGCTATGAAAACTCAGAATACATCTTAATAAACTTCTGCATCTCCCAACAAAAGTACATACACGTGGATACAATTCGTCTCCGTAGCGCATTTAGCAGTGTTAGCTCATATTACATTCATCAGCGTTAGCTTAGCATAGATTCCCATTTCATTCAATGGCGTTAGCTTAGCATTAGCGAATAGGAATAACCGCTAGGCTAATTAGCGATGTTATACCTTTATTTACTTGGCTATTTTGGTCAAACCACATATACAAGTGTGTTTTACACTCACCGAATCCAATCCATTGTTCTTACATGCCATTATAGGTAAAGTTAGCACCAAGCTCTCCCTCCAGCTGCAGATCACCGGGGCATCCAGCCTGGAAAGTTTTGGCTCTCAGTCAGTGGAACTCTGCTGTCTTTCTCTGCTCGGTAGACCACTGGAATTAACAACAGTGGTCAGCTCTGCAGTGACCACTCCACTGATGAAAAACACTAAAGCCTAGCGTTTCTCTAATATTTGACCTCTTACAGGCTGAAAACTTTCTGCTGTGATGCTTCATCTCTACTCTCTCGCAACAAGCACACAAACCTTCTGGCAGTAAAGCAGGTGAGGTCGTCACCTACTCGACACCGATTGGCCAAGCAACGCCCACCTAATCTCTTAGGGGAATATTACTGAACGCTATTTTGCGCGTTGGACCTTCTGAGAGACTGATTTGCTACTGCTTTGCGCATTAAGTTTCACTTGTTTGTTTATAATCAAACAGTTAATTTTTTTTCATTTAAACACTGTTTGCTACTGTTTCCATTCATTAACTTATTTTCATTCTATTTCAGAATAAATTAAAATTAGAATTATTCATTCTATTTTATCAGTGTCTTTTTCTTACCCACTGGAGACCTGGGTTACACAAGCATAAAAGATTGCTAATAGTATGCTAATATCTCAATAGTTAGCTAGCTTAATTTCCCATTACTCCTAGAATAGTCCGGCAGAATTGATGCCTGAAGCACCAGAATGTAACTGCTGCTCTATTTTGGATGGAATAGGAACATTCAAGAAGCTGGCGAATCACTGACTTCAGCTTCATATAACCAAAGAATTAGGGATCATAACAAATAACTGTCTCCAAACCAGCCATTAGGGGTGTACTTTGTGTACTTCTGGTGCCAGTCCCAAGCCCGGATAAATGGTGAGGGTTGCGTCAGGATGGGTGTCCGGCATAAAACTTGTGCCAAAACTATCTTGCGGATCACAAATATGATTGCCATACCGGATTGGTCGAGGCCGGTGGAAATTGGACTACTGTAGGTCGAAGACATTCAAAGAGGAGAGGAGGAAGGCGGGTTAGAAGGCAGCGAGAGAGAAGGAAAGGCAGGAGTGTGGAGGTTAGAGTAGGGACTCTGAACATAGGGACAATTACTGGTAAAGGCAGCGAGCTTGCAGACATGATGGAGAGAAGGAAGGTAGATATTCTGTGTGTCCAGGAGACCAGATGGAAAGGAAGCAAGGCTAGGAACATTGGAGGTGGATTCAAAATGTTCTATCATGGTGTAGAGAGGAAGAGAAATGGAGTAGGGATAATCCTAAAGGAACAGCTTGTGAAAAGTGTTCTGGATGTAAAGAGAGTGTCAGACAGGATCATGAGCCTGAAGTTGGAGGTTGATGGTGTAATTTTGAATGTGGTCAGTTCATATGCACCACAGGTTGGTTGTCAGTTAGAGGAGAAAGAGGAATTTTGGAGTAAGTTGGATGAAGTGGTAGATGGTGTCCCTAGAGAGGAGAGATTAGTGATTGGTGCAGACTTCAATGGACATGTTGGTGAAGTTTCATTGCGTCCTGCTATGATGTATGGTTTGGAGACTGTGGCTCTGTCTAAAAGACAGGAGGCTGAGCTGGAGGTGGCGGAGAAGAAGATGCTGAGATTTTCATTGGGAGTGACAAGGATGGACAAGATTAGAAATGAGCATGGTAGATGGTGTCCCTAGAGAGGAGAGATTAGTGATTGGTGCAGACTTCAATGGACATGTTGGTGAAGGGAACAGAGGGGATGAAGAGGTGCTGGGTATGTATGGTGTGAAAGACAGAAATGTGGAAGGTCAGATGGTTGTAGATTTTGCAGAGAGAATGGAAATGCCTGTGGTGAACACGTATTTTCACAAGAGGGAATAACACAGGGTGACATACAAGAGTGGAGGGAGGTGCACACAGGTGGATTATATCCTTAGCAGGAGATGCAACCTAAAGGTGATTGGAGATTGTAAAGTGGTACCATGGGGGAAGTGTAGCAAGGCAGCATAGGGTGGTTGTCTGTAAAATGAGATTAGAAACAAAGAAGAGGAAGAGAGTGAAGACAGAGCCAAAGATTAGATGGTGGAAGCTGAAGGAGGAGGATGGTTGCAGGCAGTTCAGGGAAAAATTGCAACAAGGCCCTTGGGGGCAGTGAGGAGCTACCTGAGGACTGGGAAACTACACCTAAGGTGGTGAGAGAAACTAGCAAAAATGTTTTGGGTGTTTCGTCTGGTCAGAGGGCAGAAGACAAGGATAGTTGGTGGTGGAATGAGGAAGTCCAGGAGAGTATTCAGAAGAAGAAGGCAGCTAAAAAAGTGGGATAACCAGAGAGATGAAGGAAGTAGGCAGGAGTACTGTAAGGCTAGTCGCATAGCGAAAATAATGGTGGCAAAGGCAAAGGCTCAGGCCTATGATGAGCTGTATGAGAGGCTGGACAGTAAAGAAGGAGTAAAGGACTTGTATCATTAGGCTAAACAGAGAGATAGAGCTGGAAAGGATGTACAGCAGGTTAGGCTGATAAAGGATAGAGAGGGAAATGTACTAGTGAGTGAACAGAGAGTGTTGAGTAGATGGAAGGAGTACTTTGAAGAACTAATGAATGAGGAAAATGAGAGAGAGAGGAGGACACCGGGGGAGAGATAGTGGATCGGGAAGTGCAGAGAATTGGTAAGGTGGAAGTGAGGGCAGCTTTAAAAAGGATGAAGAATGGAAAGGCAGTTGGTCCAGATGACTTACCTGTGGAGGTATGGAGATGTTTAGGAGAGAAGGCAGTGGACTTTTTAACCAGGTTGTTTAACAAAATTCTGGAGAGTGAGAGGATGCCTGATGAGTGGAGAAGCAGTGTACTGGTCCCCATTTTTAAGAACAAGGGTGATGTGCAGAGCTGCAGTAATTACAGAGGTATAAAGTTGATGAGCCACACCATGAAGGTATGGGAAAGAGTTGTTGAAGCAAGGCTAAGGCGAGAGGTTCAGATCAGTGAGCAGCAGTTTGGTTTCATGCCCAGAAAGAGTACCACAGATGCAATTTTTGTGTTGAGATTGTTGGTAGAGAAGTACAGAGAAGGTCAGAAGGTGCTACAATGTGTCTTTGTGGATCTAGAGAAGGCATATGATAGGGTGCCAAGAGAGGAACTGTGCTACTGTATGAGGAAGTCAGGTGTAGCTGAAAAGTATGTTAGGGTGGTGCAGGACATGTATGAGAATAGTGAGACAGTGGTGAGGTGTGCAGTTGGAGTGACAAATGGTTTCAAGGTGATGGTAGGGTTACATCAGGCACCACCTTCTTGTTTGCAAGGGTGATGGATAGGTTGACAGATGAGGTCAGGCAGGAGGCTCCATTGACCATGATGTTTGCAGATGACATTGTAATCTGTGGTGAGAGTAGAGAGCAGGTGGAAGAGAATCTGGAGAGGTGGAGGTTTGCACTGGAGAGGAGAGGAATGAAGGTCAGTAGAGACAAGACGGAATACATGTGTGTGAATGAGAGGGAGGCAGGTGGAAAGGTGAACATGCAAGGAGTAGAGGTTGTAAAAGTGGATGACTTCAAATATCTTGGGTCAACCATCCAGAGCAATGGACAGTGTAGAGAAGAGGTGAAGAAGAAGGTGCAGGCAGGATGGAGTGGGTGGAGATGGGTGTCAGGGCTGATGTGTGACAGAAGGATAGCAGCAAGAGTGAAAGGGAAGGTTTACAAGACAGTAGTGCGTCCTGCTATGATGTATGGTTTGGAGACTGTGGCTCTGTCTAAAAGACAGGAGGCTGAGCTGGAGGTGGCGGAGATGAAGATGCTGAGATTTTCATTGGGAGTGACAAGGATGGACAAGATTAGAAATGAGCAGATCAGAGGGACAGTGAAGGTGGAGCAGTTTGGAGATAAAGCCAGAGAGGTCAGGTTGAGATGGTTTGGACATGTGTTGAGGAGGAATAGTGGATATATTGGTCAAAGAATGTTGGAGATGGAGCTGCCGGGTAGAAGGAGAAGAGGTAGACCTCAGAAAAGGTTTATGGATGTAGTGAAGGTGGACATGGAGATGGTTAGTGTAAAAGTAGAGGAGGCAGTGGATAGGGCAAGATGGAGGCAGATGATCCGCTGTGGCGACCCCTAAAGGGAGCAGCCGAAAGAAGAAGAAGAACAAATAACTGTCCCCCTCTTTGCACATAGGATTCCCTAAATATAGCTAAAGCCCAGCAGCAAGGGTGCTGAACTTTACCGTCATCTGCTATTTTCACGCATCTGGCAAGTTCTCAGAAAGACACAGACTCCATCTTCCAGACTTCTCTGGGAGATCACATCACTGAGATACTTCAACCAGACCCGGAATCCGGCTCGGAATCCATTGCCCAGAATGCTTTGGGGAATCACATGACTTCTGACTCTCTCTCGCTCCTATCAGTGCTCACAGTCACCTGAATTCTAATGTGTGTCGCCTGTGTGTGTGTAGTCATGTGACTCATATAGTTTAGTTTATAAGCCCGGGTGATTGTGAGGTATTGTTTCTTTATAAACTACTGAGAGTTTTTTGACTGCCTTTTGCCTTATTCCTCTGTTTTGATTTGTGTTTTGACCACTTTTGCCTGCCTCTTTGGCTCCGTCTTGTGCCTTGCTCTTTAGTGTTTGTTTGCCTCGTGTTATGTTCACCATAACACTTCTGCTATGGTCTCTGGATTTGACCCACGCCTGTTCGACTATGTTTTTGGACTGTGATGTTGAAAGTAAAGCTACTAGCTTTTTTTCTGCAAGCATCTGGTTTATTTTGATTCGTCACAGTTAACACTGCAGATTAGTAGGATCGCCTAGTAGCCTGATAATGAAATAATGTTCTTTTTTATTTGAGGGTCCCATTTTGTTGGGGAAGATTTCAACCACTACACCTTGTAACTGAATTCCAAGGGGCAAAGTGACACTCAAAAACATGTGGCAAGGGTAAAAATAAGAAATAGGGTCGAGCCTAAGTCACAGACGGCTGAGTAAGTCATGGGTTCTGAATTGTACATTTTCTAAAAACACTAGTAATTCACAAAAAGCAAATGTCAGAATCACCTTCTTTACACAAGGGATGAGAAAAGTGGGCTTGCTGAGGGGAAGTAAGAAAAGAATTTAACTTAATTATTTATTTATTTTTTTTGCTTAAACACATATAAATGCTTGTTATAAGGTAGAATTTACACACATATACAAATTCTACCTTATAGTTGTATATGTGTGTAAATAGTATAGTTCCAAATTTACTGTATCCAAGCAATGTTTAAGTTAAGCTGATTGTTCAGCATAATGGACAAAATCAATGTTGCTAAACCACAAGCAATTTTAGCTCATTTGTATTCAACTCAGATATTTAAACCAAAGAAATTAGCTCCCACATTCCAGCACTGAATTTGTAGCTTGATTATAGACTTGACAATTCATTATTGTGCCACATATCAACAATCTGATTGGTCACCACTCAGCTCATTTGCATAAAGTGCATTCAGAATGAGAGAACAGAGTGAGCAGTGGTTTAATGCATCATATATGTACGTTATCTTTTCCTTTCTCACTGTTGAACATTGTGACATGTTGTATTTGATGTACATTCTTCAAAAATTCAAATGGAAAAAAAGGCTTATTATTTTGAATGACTTCTGTGTACATTACAAACATGCTGCTTAAAATTTCAGCACTCACAATTTACAGCACATGTCCCCTGCATGCAGCACGGAATTCTCCTTCAGCTTCCTTAGCCAATACCTTGTTGCTTGAGGGGATTGCAAATGAACCTGTCAGTCATTCATGGATATCAAATACATTTCAAATCAATTCTCTTCTCTAGTAGGCTACTCTAGTATAGTTCAGTATATGTTGGCTGGCTACACAGGCTAACAGCTCAACAAAAACATGTATTAGCTGCTAGAATTACAATTCAGTTCTGTCGTTTAACTCTGACAATGTCAGATGCTTGTAGTACTTCTTTTACTTTTGACTTGGTATTTGATTTGAACTGTACAGAATGGGAATCCAACACAGCTGGTGTTATTATTTTCATTCATGCCATCTACTCAGAACTATGTAGGCACAAACAATGCTTTTGCCTGATTGGTCATTGCTGTATGGAAGTGTTCAACTTTTCTTGCATCCACAAGTTTGCACTGTGCTCTATCCCATAATCCCTTTCACAGTGATTTATTTATTTTTTTGCTATTAACCTTTAAAATGTGTGTGTGTGTGTGTGGGGGGGGGGGGGGGGGGGTGTTCGGGTTGCATGACAAATTGGCATGGAGTGAATACATATCAATAAGATGCCTTCATTGATTGATGAATAGATGATAGATAGATAGATAGATAGATAGATAGATAGATAGATAGATAGATAGATAGATAGATAGATAGATAGATAGATACATACATTTTTCTGCCCACAATTTCAGTCCCATTTTCTTTCTGAATTTACCATATTATTTAACATCTATATGATAAGTAAAATTCAGCAACTGAACAGGAATTGTGCATGTTCTCAAGCTTTACAGTCCTGTACCCATTCAGACCTTAAACCTCCTGCTGCGTGCCATCTCTTCTTATACATACATGCACACATATTGCAATGGTTAGACATTTAGTCGTATAAAATCAGCGAGCCTAAGACATCAGATATATTCGTGTTGTGATGACAAATTACACCAGATACATTGAATTAAATAATGTTATTTACAAGTGCACAGTGGTCTACATGAGGGCACATTGTACATATCTGAAAGAGTCTGTGGCTGTAAAACGAACAGTGTATAACAAAATGTTTACTCATTTGCCACAGATCACAGTCAGTAACATCATTTAGTTTTGATGGCCCTATAGCTTTAACCAGCTCTGGAAACGTGCAACCAAAGCGGTAATGTGCAAAGGCACTAATAACAGCAGATATAACAACTTGCTACATCCAGATCTGTGAAAGTGAAACTGACTCACTACACTAACGAGGAGCATACATGCCTTAACAAGAGTTAATAAATGATACTTCATTCATGCCAACAACATCGCCGATAAACTAATAAATGAGCTGCTTGTGAAGTTAGGAATGAAAAGGTTTCTTCCAGTACAGTCTTTTACACAGATTACAACAAATGACCTATTAGAGCACATGTTTGTCATATGCTGGATGTTATTAATATCCCAATTACTCATCCCACATGCATGTAAGCCAGAGCGCAAAGCTATCCAGAAATCTGGCATTGGCTTTAGATTAAACTCAGTATTCAAAGATCCACGTGTAGCACTTTTAGTGAGGATCCCTTGTTCAGGAGTTGGTGAGTGGAATGCAGAGTTGTTTGTTTTCTCTAAAGTAAACATCAAATATAATTTTTTTACATTCTCCCCAGCATCATTTGGTAAACCCCTGGAGTCATGCTTATCCAGTTTGGGAACCACTGCGGCAGAGGATGGGTTCTCAACCTTTTCCACCCTAAGGCCCACTTGTTTATAATTAATAAGCATAGTGGCCCACAGAACATCTAAAATCAACTACTGAAAAACTAAAATCGCTTGCACTGAAAACCTTAGTCGCTTCACTTCAATCAGAGAAAGCAAAATTTACAGTTGCATTCAAAAAAACATGTTTATGCAGAGATGTCAAAAAAGGGGGAAAAAGAAAAAAAGGTAGATGTAGATGTGGACTGTGATTTGGAGCTGCAGTCTATTGCATTTTCACTAAAAAATACTGTGGCTTTCCCACAGGAGTCACTCTTTGGTGTTTCAATGTAGTTTTGAGGGTTTAGCACCTTGTTTGAAATAAAGCTCACTCCACTCTGTGGGCTTTTGCATTAGCGCTGTCACTATCAAAAAATAATAACAAGCCTTACTCGACATCTGCTTCTTTGTCATTAGTTTATCAATTTGAGTTTAATTACTCAGGTCACTGCTGCTCGGCCAGAAATTAAGCACATCTCTTTGCTATTAGTTTATGGCTCGTCTGACGTGCTGCTAGAAGAAGAAAGCCAGCTCTATCAATGAATTCCCTCATTTGATCATAAAATGAGTTCCCTCCAGCAGTGAACTGAGCAGGGTTTGGTTGGAAGCAGACCAAGACCAGCGTATTTCTGCCGGACCGGTTTAGGTGTTTGATGCAGACCTGAATATGGGTTGAGTGAACTAAAGAGAGAACTTTGATAGTTCTCCACCAAACAAGGTAGGAGAAAGTGCCCTAAGGAATCTTTCCAACTCTGGCTAACTGCACTGCACACCAGCTGCTGCGTTGTCTACTAATGATGTAAAGTTAGCCTGCAATGTTTTTAGTTATAAGTCTCTACTGGCCCACTACAAACTACAAATAAGTCTCCCCCTGAGTACAGATCTCATGGACCACTAGAAGGTGCTTCACAGCCCACTGGTAGTCCGCAGCCTACCCTGCTATAGAGGAAGCGTTAACTAATTTTCACTTATACAATCAATAAAACATATGTTTGACCAGAGGTGCCCAAACTATTGCATACAACCTCAGTTTCCTGCTTATATGGACCTCCATTCACTATGTGGCTAACCCACTAAATACTCTCCCAAAATGCCAAAATCGGCCAATAAAATGAAACAAAGCAGTGTCCACTGCATGTAAAGCCAAGGGAATAGCAGCTACCTGAGCCAAAGAGGCTTTGCTTGTAGCACTGCTAGCTACAGATATCTTATCCTTACCTAACACATCCTTACATGCTTGAATGCTGGGGGTGTATTCCCGGTTTAGTTCCTGTATATATATATGTGTGTGTGTGTGTGTGTCTGTGTGTGTGTGTGTGTGTGTAGTTGGAATCCAGATAGTAGCTTACCTCTAGGCTGTGGGGAAAAGCTGGCGTGTAGTTTGGCTAGTGTACCGGCATCCTGGGGTGGTTGGATTTTAGTTCTTTGGCCAGTTCTGATGGCCAACACAAACTCTGGGGGTAGTTCAAGCATGCTATTGTCGTTGTCTTAATCATAGTGGAAAAACAATAAAAAACAAAAAACAAAAACATACGTCATTTAATCTTATTTACAGCAACATTTAAGAGCTGATAGGCATCAGCAGACATGTATGTGGGACCACAGCGCCAGTGTGATTTATAGTGTATCATGTAATTGACCCAAAGAAGTACCCACCTTAGACATTTCATGCTGGTGTATTATTTTTCGCAATGAAATAATGATTGCTAAAAAAGTCCATATTGTCATCAGTTTTTGCATCAATCTGTTTACATCTTGAGCAAAACATATTCACGACACTCACAATAAGATTCATAACAATTTTGATACTGGTCCACTATTTCAAAAGGAGCAAAAGTAACTGGAAAAATTAATAAAAACTTATAAATCAACAGAAAGTAGTGATTTGTAAATCCACTTAGAACTGCATTTGAGTATAAACAGTAAAAAGACAGCAGTTTTTCCCTTATTAACCTCATTGTCTTTTGAAAAATATGTTCTGAAATTGATGTCAGGACAGAGGAAATTTTAAACCAAGAACATTGTGAAAACATTTTAAGCAGATGATGCAATCATACTTGGGTATAAAAGAGCATCTAGGGAAGGTCTAGCCCTTGATGAGCAAGAATGAGTCGAGGCTTGCCACTTTGCCAAAAAAAGTGTCAGTGAATAGAAGGTATTTATTTCACCTTCTAAAATGTATAATATCATCAAAAGATTCAGGGATTCCAGATAAATCTCTGTGCTCATTGTAAAGGGCAAGGCTGAAAAGCACAACTGAATGCTCATGGCTTTTGATCCCTCAGATAGCACTGCATTAAATTCATCACTGCATCCATACGTGCAAGTTAAAACTGCACTATGCACAATGGAAGCCATATGTCAACAAAGTCCAGAAAGACCACTGACTTCTTTGAAGTCAAGTTCATCTGAAAGGAACTGATGTATAATGGAAATGTAGTTTGTGATCGTCTGGTCTGGTCTTTTCACTGCTATTGGCTTGTACTTGCTGGGGGATGTTTTGCCTCAAGGTGGTTGCTGAATGCAGGTGTCCTTTTCTCCCTTCCCCGGTTGTCCACGCTGTTAGCAGTTAACACCAGCATATATCCAGTACGCTGGGTTTGGAGCTGATATTTTGTGTTATGTGCAGTACTGGCTTTGAGGTATGCACAGGCTGGTGTGCCTGAAATTGGGTGGGTTTGGAAATTTGCGTCCAAAGGTTCTGATGTAGGGCATGGTCATCAACTACCCCAGACAGTGATGACGATGTGATCACAGAGCCTGTTCATTCTTTGCTGTCACTGGTAACTTCAGCTTAAAGGTTCTCCGATTGGAGCATTGTGATTTGGCCGGCCTAGGTGGCGTTCCATGTACAAAGCCTCAAAAGCATTTAATTGAAGCCAATGCTGTTTTGCCTAGACCAGATCATTGGGTCACGTTTTCTATTTTTTACTAATATTTTTTATTTATTTATTTAGTTTCCTTTATTCACTGTCTTGATATTTGAAGTTTGAAGTTTCAAATTTAATTTGTTTGTTCTTTATTTGTTTTTGTTGGTTAATGAGTGGTTGCTATATCTTGCAACCACTAAGTCAGTTTCTAGATGGTTTGTTTTTATTTATTTTCTTCTGTTGGTTTGATGATTGTTTCTTTTGGTTATAGTTGTATCAGGCATATTGGCTGTAGTTTAAGTGATCTTAAGTGCAGGGTTTGGGCAGTATATAATCTGCCTGCTATTAATGATTTTCTTCATTTTTTTTCTTTAGAGCCTCTTTGTTCATGTGATGTCTCTCCTAGCTTGCAGTGTTGAGGTCACTAAGGTTCAGTAACCTGTGTATATGCACGTGTTTCGGTGTGTGGAACCAGGTGCTGGAGAGCTCAGAGTTATTTTTTGTTAAGAATATAGGGCAATTGTCCTGTGTTTATAAACTTGCACAGCCAGTATACCTAACTGTTCTTTTTACTCCCTTTTTTCATTTAGTTTCAGTAGTGCCTGGAGGACGAGGTTTGAGTTTTGATGTTCTTTTATATTTGTATAGAGATTTTAAAATAATGTATTAATAAAGTTGTAACGGTTTTATTGTGGTCTGACATATATTCACTTTTTAAATACTTAGTAAACACTGTGAATTAAATTCAATATCACATCTCTAACTTTCTAACTGTACCTGTGTGTTTGTGGGTTTCACTTGCATTAAACTTCCTGGGGTGAAATTTCCTAGGTGGCGTAGTCGATTCCTTAAATGGACCTGAGTAAGAGCCACAGAAAAATGGCAAAATATCTGTATTCAAAACTGGATCTGTTGCTGTCTTCAGTCTCCAGATGTTTAAGTGTTGTTTAAAGGAAAGGGGATGTAACACAGTAATAAATGTTCACCTGTCCCAACTTTTTTAGAACATCAAATTCAGAATGATGGTATATTTACAGAAAAAAAACTAAAGGTAAAACATTACATTTTATATGTATGTATTGTTTTCAATTAAATTAATGTCAAACAGAACGTACCAATCACTGCTTTCTGTTTTATTAGCATTTCACATACCTTCCCAACCTTTTTGGAATTGATGTTTTCTTGTATTTAGTACAGCAAATGCTTTGCAGTTGATGACTGATGACTGGTGTCCATAGATATATATTTATATATATATATATCTTTAGAGGTTGATTATTTTCCTCAGTGATGTTCCTTTTCCTTTTTTGGCAGTCTTTTCTTTAGTAAGAGATGTTCTGCTCTGGAAAGTTCAAGTTGGTAGAATGGCATGGCCAGTCAAGAACATTTCACTCTTTGGTCCATAGTTGCTTTAAGGGCATGCTTTGCCAGCTCATTTTTGAGTTGAAAAACCATTTACTCTCAGGCATCTGGTCAGCTCGGATCAGTTAAAATGTTTCTGAACATTTTAGAATCGATCCTGCTGCTGGTTTTGACACATCTATACAGACGGGATAATAAGTTAGATCTGACAGTTTTTCTTCATGCCTGTAGGCGTTTTTTAGTTATGAACTACCATGTTTTTCTGGAGTCTGAAAAATAGTTTGTTGTTGCTAAGTTCAGACAATGCTTCTTAATTGTGTCATTGACGTATGTTCTTAATGTTTTTTGCTGTTAGCTCTTAGGACCCACAGGAATTTACGGGTGGCTGTCGAAAAAAGAACACTGCTGGTTATGTTAGTTGAGAGATTCTTGTACTTATGTTTCATTTTTCTGTTGGATTCTGTCTAACCATACTGGATGATACTGATGATATTCTTTTTCTCATAATTTTAAAGAAATGTAAGAATGTTTGGTTTGCGTAGGAGGGGGACACTGTGACATGGACATGCACTATAAAGTGAAAAGAACATGGATACCCCTCTGAATTATTGAGTTCAGGCGCTTCAGCGAGACCTTTTGCTTACAAATCAAGCACATAGCCATGCAATCTCAATAGACGAACTCTGACAGTTGAATGGGTCTAACTGCAGAACTCAGTGACTGTAAATGTGGTACTGTCGTATGATGCCACCTTTGTGCAATCAGTTTGTCTAGGAGCAACAACAGCTTAGCCACAAAGCAGTAGACTATGCAAACTCACAGAGAGAGGCTGCCCAGTGCTGAAGCACTCAGCCCAGGAAGCTCACCTATTCTCTACTGCATTACTCAATACAGAGTTCTAAACTGACTCTGGAAGCATCATCAACACAAGAACTGCGCATCAGAAGCTTCTTGAAATGGGTTTCCATGGCTGAACAGCTGTACTCAATGCCAAGTGTTGGCTGGAGTGGTGTATAGAACGCCAGCACTGAACTCTGGAGCAGTGGAAACTTGTCCTCCGGAGTGATGAATCATACTTTAACATGTCTGATCTTTTGATGGACAAATCTGGGTTTGGTGGATGCCAGAAGAATGCTACCCACTAAAGTTTAGTAAAGAAGGATTAATGATCTGTTTTGTTTTCAGAGTTTGGGCTCTGCCTCATAGTTCCAAGGAGAAAAGTAATGTTAATTCACTGAGAACCTTTGAGATGAATTGGAACGTTTATTAAAAGTAAGGCCTTGTCAGTACCCAACCTCAGAAATGTTACTTTCACTGAATGGGCACAAATTCCCAAAGAATAAACTCCAAAATGCTAGGAAATTAATTTTGGGTAACATGATTGTACATTCCAAGGTAGTTTAGCTCCATTACACTGCAGTACACAAATTTTATTTTTCAGTAGGGAAAATATTTTAAAAATGCTTAAAAACTTATTTTCTGCCAACAAGGTGAGAAGTGTCAACATAAATAAAACTTCACTGTAATCTTGCACGGGGAAGGGAAGTAAAGAGTAAAAATGTCTAAATAAATGCAAAGACTGTAAAATTCATTGCTTTCTTTACCAGCTTAGTTTGTTGTGTTTGTATGTACCTTCATGTTACTGCAAATAAATGTCCATTGATGAGATGTCCTTGGTCAGCTTACTACATAGAATTAGTTTTTGGCATTTCAGGGTTACATAAAATATTTTAGAATTTATATCCACACACAATACCTACAATCAAGAGACTATAAACGAAAACATTAGCTTTTGATGTGGGATGGATATTATGACATATTATGTACTTGAAATGCTCCGCATTTAGTTTAAGCTTTACATGCAGCAAAGGCTGGTAGAATTTCTCCTTTGGATGTTGATTCTCACTGGACTCCACACACCTCAAAGCAGGAATTATGAAATAGAAGGAATGATGATTTAAAGCTCTCCTTCTGCATGAGATCTCGGAGCTCTAACCCTTTGGGGAAAGCGTTTTCTCTTGAGGCCAAAGTGGAGTGACAGACACAGGATCCTCAGTGTGTTACTCCAGGGTAACACCAGATTTCATCTGTTTTACTTTTCAACCTTCCTATCAGTAATGAGTGAGGCTATTCACTTTAGTCCCTACAGATCATTATAGATTGACTTGATTCCATTGTTGGACACTGTGAGAGCTGTGGACACTAGTTTGGAACTTCTACATTGTCTGTTTGTGTTTAACTTAGGTGTGAGGAAAAAGCAAAAGCGATTCATGATCATCACCTTGTATTGTTTGTTTAGTTGTGTGTTTGAACTGTAAATACACTTAAATTCTTTGATTTGTTATACTGTGTCAACTGAGATCATTCCCTGGCCTTGTTTTTGCCCATATCTGGGCCTTGTGAACTCTATGTTATAACAAAAACCAAAGTTTGTTTAGTTGAGCCAGTCAGCGAGCCAGCTATGGATGAGGATATTTTTCCACACCTTCAGTTCAGTCTTAGAACTTGGTTCCATTTTCTGTTTCTCACAGTCAAAGTATTCCAAAGCTCATTGCGCAGAGTTGTCTTCTCACAGTGGAAGGATGGACAGAAACACCTTTCCAATTTTTGAAACTCCTGTTTTTATTTCCCTTTGACTTTCCCTTTTCTTATGCAAGTGGATTGTTGTGTGTCTAATCTCCTGTATTGCTGCTGTCAGAACAAAATCGCCAAAATGATAACAGGAGAAGGAAAAACCATAATTTACCTTTAATGTAAGTCAATGTAACCAGCCTTGTTAGTCATTCTGGTTCATTTCTTTTCATCAATTCATCATGATATTTACACACAGTGTAAAGGGTAACAGGCATTTTCAAACCATGTCAAAAACTGAAAAACGACAAAAATGTAGATACGATTTCATCCGACAGCAGAGATATTTAAGATTATATAAGATTATATATATATTATATGTATATATTAACATGCATGGCCACAACTAAGTAAAGCATGGAAACAAGATGATTAGGTAATGACCACAACTTAGTAAGGCATGGAAACAAGATCCTAAATGTTGCTGCAACTTAGTTAGGCACGAGAACAAGATAATTAAGTCATAGCCGCATCTCAGTAAGGCATGGGAATGGGATAATTAAGTTTTGGCCACGACTTAGTAAGGCAAAGAAATGAGATCATAAGTATGGCCGCAACTTAGTAAGGCATGGGAATGAGGTAATTAAGTCTTGGCCATGACTTAGAAAGCCATGAGAATGAGCGTATGCTTTGTTAAGCGGTGGTCAGGTCTTCATTATCTTATTTCCACACCTTATAACCACACATTTTTATTTAGACAGGATGTCCCCAGCAGGACTCCATGTACAAAATACTGTATATCCAACACAAAGTGAACTACAAGTAACCATGATAGTGTAGACCTGTCAATATGTTTTACTGACAGCAAAACAAATAATAAATAAAAGACAAATTTATTGTAGTGTCTTTTTTTTTATCTTAAAAATGAAAGTGAAAAATGAGAGGCATGCGTTCAAGATTAAACCTTTTAATTGCTGTTTTATTTCATTGCCAGTGTGCAGGAATACAGAACCAAACTCACCAGCATATCTCAGAGCAGGTTTTTGAGGGCTGCTCTGTATAAGAGCCCAGTGAGGAAAAAAGCGTGTCCTGACCTCATCTGTAATTGCTGAGCGTCTCAGAGTTGCGGTGCTGATCTAGGATCAGGTTCTTTTCTCTTCACTCTGCTCTCAGTCTCAGGACATTGATCTGGAAGCAGCCCTCCTGAGGTGAAGGTATTCTGTGAGTGTTGACCCTGTCCACTGCTAAAGATTTCTCTGACTGCCCGAGGTTCTGGCTGTTTTATAATCCTGTGTGGCTGGGGCGTTTTCCTGTAAAGGATATGCAGTCCTGAAACCCGGCACCATTTTTGTTTCAGACTCTGCATGGTGTGAGGCAGTAAATGTCAGGCCTGAAGTCTGTGGCCCTGAATGTTGTTGCTGTTGCTAAGCTTACTAGTGCATCCTTGCACGGTAACAATACATTGAACCATTGAATTTGACAAAAGTAACAAATAAATAGAGAAACCTTTACTATCTTTTGTATGATAGAGTGAGTGATGCATGCTTGCTTATCCAATGGCAGCATCATTTTTATATTAAAGGATGTATAAGAATCGCGAAAATATGTACACACTTTTTCGAACCTGAAAAGTGAAACGTTGGATCCCATTAGGTGTTAGTTGGGCTCTATTTTTACATTAGGGTTTCACATAAATATGCCTGTGGTATTTTTCTTAATGTATTCTTTCACAGTAGGGTTTTTTTGTAGCCTAAATTTTGAGTTTGGTACTGAAAAACACAAGGTCAGCATGAGAATAATAAAGCTGACAGTGTTGATATATTTATAATGCTGTTTAAAAGCATTGACTGATAAGTAAATCTCTTAATTAAATCTGAAGGGGAAATGCAAAGATTTTTCAACAACTCTGTTTAATTAAAAGGTTAGACTTTAAACAAAATCATTAAGAGTGGTTTGATGTGAAAGGATGGATGAATAAATAAATAAATAAATAAATAAAATGGCTATATTTGTTTTGTTTCCTATTGCTACCTCTATAAATAAATCTGAGCAATAAGTTTAACTTATTCACGATTATGTCTCAATGGTTGACTTATGTAGAAAAATGAACAAAATGATACTCTTTTTTAAATGTTGTTTATCAGTGGTCTGGAAGGGGCTTTCACTGAAGTTAAGTGGAGTCCAAAAGAGACCTCAGAGCTGAAGGGAGTCGTGACTGTAAATAGCTTAACATTGTCTCTAAGGTTTTGTCTCTAAACTTAGCAGATGCTGTCATTGGGAATGCCAAGGTTTATTGGGTCTTAGTTTGGTGTTAATCGATTTGGAGGTCAGGTTTGAACAGATATTTGTTCTGATGGTAAACTTGGCACTGTTGGTTAGGCTGTGTGATGCTCTGAATTTGGGTTTGGGCCAAAATTACAGGTCTCTTTAAATCTTCTTTACATAAATTGGTAGGTATTTATTAAAAGGGCATAATCTGCAGATTTCACATGCTGGAATGTAGGCATTCAGTGAGGTGCCAAGTGCTTTAAAATCAATCCTAAATTACACAGGCAGTCAGTGCTGCTCTTTCAAACAGGCGTGATAGATATCTATTCTTTTTTGTGTTTTTAAGTATTCATGCTGCTGCACTTTCTGCAACCTGTACTGAATGGATTGTTTACTTGGGAAACCCAGTGAAAAGACTATTATAGTAATCAATTCTACTTGTAGCAAAAGCATGGACAAGTTTCACTGCTTCTCTCTCGAATAGAAAAGGCTGAACTTTAGCAATATTTCTCACTAGATAAAAAGCTACTTCACTGACTGTGTTTATATGTGGAATAAAGCAGAACTCAGTATCTAAAATTACCCTTAAGTTTACATTTGGCAATCAAAGAGGCCTAGTTTGTTCACAAAAGAGGTTTCTCTGAATTTTATCACCAAGAATAAATAGTTTTTCCTTGATTTAAATATAGAAAAGTTTGAAACACCAACTGAGAAATATCTGGCACACAGCTGGTAGGCCTGTCAATAGAGTCTTGATTTTCAGAAGGAATGAAAAATGTGGTCTCAACATATGTGAACAGCTCCCCGTAGATGATTTATAGAGCAATAGCATTAGAGTTAGGATTAAGAACAGGGCGAGAGTGAGGGTTAGGTTTATGTGTGGGGTTGAGGTTAAGTTTATGGGTATGGACAATAAGTATAATAAACATTTAGTTGGATCTAAGTTAAATGCAAGATAATAATCTACAAGGAATGATTCAAATAACTTATCAAAAATTGTAATTGCGTGTCATCAGCATAGATATGAAAATTGATTTCAAGTTTCCTGATGACATTACTGAGAGGTAACATACAAAGAGAAAAGCAAAGGCCCTAAAACTGAACCTTGTGGGACTCAAGGACTAAGAATTTTTTGAAGACTTATTTCTCAATGAAACTAAAAAACTGTCTGTTTATTAAACCTGATTTGAACTATTTTAAAATGATGTCTGAGAGGCCTATGCAGTTTTCAAGATGGTGGAGTAGAATCTTGTGCATCAAATGCATCAAAAGCTGCACTGAGATTCCATAAGACCAGAATAGAAGGATGTTGTGCTTCACCATTAAGCCTGAGGTCATTTCCAACAAAGAGTAGTGCTGTCAATAGTGCTGGAAAGACACCGACTTGAATTTCTCAAATAATTTGTTTGTTACCAGGTATTAATTTAACTGTTTTAAAACAAGTTATTCTAAGACTTCACTTAAAAAAGAAAGGTTTCTGTATAAACCTGAGTAAGGCAGGATCCATGCTACTCTTTTTAAGCGAAGGTTTTAGAAAAACATCGGCTCAATAATCAGATTTCTGCATTCATCTTATTGTTCAACTGATCATATAAACAGCATACTCTGAATTCTTAGAACAGAGTAAGGTCTAGAAATCTGATTAAGAAATTTGATAAAGAGAGATGACTTTAAGCTCAGTCATCAGATTTCTCAGTGCATGTAAACTTTTACTCTGATTACTTTCTGATTTCTCAGTCTGCGCAGGTGCAAAAACAGACAGTGGTACTGGAAATAAGTGAGCAGCGCTACCATGAGATGGCAGCAAAATTGTTTTGGAGTTATATTGAAACAAACTGTATGCTTGATGGAATAAAGGATTTGAATATTTTTAATCTTCTAAATTAAAAAGCCTTTATATAATCATCTACACTTTCAGCTGTCTATTAAAGACCTTGACAGTGATCATGTTTATGCATGTGTTGACTTGATGAGTCTTGCTTTCTGTGTGGTTTCTTTTCTTCTTGCTATTCAGTATCTCAGAGTTAGGTTTGTGATATGAAAGACAGGCTTATTCAACAGCAGCTTTTTTTCTCTCTCAAGGTGCTAATGTTTTCATAGTGACCTTTTTCGTTCCTTGTCTCGTTTGGTTTGCTGCCATTCATCTTCACCTATTCCCAATGCAGAACGTGTAGTGTAATAAGGGATAGATGGAAGATGTTACTCTTAATTTTCTGAAACACTATTGCCTTGAATACAAACGATGAAAATAATCCATACTGATGCTTGAGTGATCATCATTACTCAAGTCCTTTTCTCTACTTCAGTGATTACAGTCCTGTCTAGTGATAGTCATTTGGTGGTGCAAATTTGTTAAATAGGAAAAACCTTAGCCTGAATGCCTTTAACGCTTTGCCCTGGTCACTGTGCATTAAAGGCATTTGAGGAATATTATTGAGTTTTTGCAGAGTGATTAAAAATTCAAATGATGGAACAAAATATTCTAACTTGGCCAGAGCAGTGCAGGAAGTAAAATATCCTTCAAAAGCCATGGACACTCTCCATGTAAATGGGGACCCTTGGGATTAATTTGCTATATACAGGAGGCTCGGAATGGAGATCTAGAGTCATTGCCCAGTTTTAATGAACGTAGAGCACTGCTGTTGCTGTCCTTGGTGCTCCCTTGGTGGGAAGAATTCCATCAATGTCTCATTCCTGGACATCCAGCAAAAAATCTTAGCATTTAAGTGAAGTGCACTTTCCTCCTAAATGCATAGTTTACTGTTTCTAGTTCAGTTTTTTGGACCCCTCATCTTTCCATGCTCTCATATGCTCCATTCCAACCATGAAAGGCTTTCTAATTACTTGATGACTTGAATTATAGTAGGCAGTGCATTACAATGCAGTTCCATGTTTTCCCTACTCTAAACACTCCCTGTAGACATCCTGCATAAAAACAGTGCTCATGAAGGTTGTCCAGGCCTAAAATGCAGTTTAATGTTATTTGTTGAGTTATTGCAGTATTCTGTAGAGCAGCATTGTTTCCCTCAGCCTTATAGATTTGACAAAATTTATGATTTCACATTGCTTTCAAGTTATCATTCATCAGTGTTCTCACTGCAATACCCAGCATGCATTACACAAATACATCTTACGGCCTTTGGGGATTCTTGTGTCAACCAGTCCTGACTGCAGCCACTGATCTATAGGCTAATAAACACAACAAAGCAACAGTGATGCTATCTATATTCAGCACAAAATGAGCACCAGAGGCAACTTTCTACCTTTTCAGACAGAAAAAAGAAGCTACATTGAGGTAAGGTATGAAGGTAAGCAACTATAGCTTTGAGCTCATTGTTCTCTTCATCTGACGAGTCATCTCAGCCATTTAAGTTCTTCATTCTATCTATTATGATGATTTAAAGACCACCGTTATAGAGCTATGATAAAATATTTGAAATCCTGGCAGTAACATTAGCTATCTACCTTCCTCCTGCATTTACCAGCTAATAGAAAAAAAGTTCAAGTTTTCAAAAGTTCCCCCACCTTCAAAACATAGATAAACTTTTATATAAACACTTTTTAATCAATTTTTTTATTTGGAGAATTTCTTTAGTCAACTATTCATCCAATATCCAACCTCAACCAAGCATTCCATGAATTACTTATGTATTTCATGTTAATCCTAGATGCTTTTAATGTTAATATTGACTAACCATTCAACTATTTCATGACTTTCACCTACATTAGCCCTGATGTGATTACCTTTGGTAAAATCACTGTACTGCAAGCTTTCATGAAACAGCAACAAAAAAAAAAAATAAAATGTACAAAAAAATTAAAGTACAACCAATAATAAATGTAATGAACAATTCTTCCACCAAGCAATGCAGCTTGCTTAGAGTATGCTATTTTTGCCAAGCAACCGTAAACTGCTGAAGAACTCCATGTTGCTCATCATTCAACTTTTACATTTTTTGTCATAGAATAATATTATATTATATTATATTTATTATGTAAGATAGCATAGATTAGCATAGCAATGTTACAGTTAGAACAGTCAAAGTGCTACAAACTAATGTATGAGCTTTCATTCTTGTCTTCTTGGTGCATCTTCTTTAGCGCCAGTCTTTCCAGGCTGATATAAGCTTCTTATTTAGATTTCCATTCCATTCCACACTAAATACTACAGCGGTGACATGGTAGCACCTGTATATGTGTGAATGTTAGTGCTACCTTATTTAAGGTGGAATGGGATATGAGAATAAGAAGGTAACTTTGGCTTCATCTAATCTCTATCTGGTGTACGAGACTCAGTTATGGTCAGCAAACCAGGGCTGTATGACTTGAGGTGGGAGCCGCTGGTTTAACCCCTAAATTACTGCAGATATACCCTTGGATTTAACATTTATAGTTTGTCTTGTGCTTCTATGTGTGTGTTTATATATTAGCACACAGCAAAAGGTCCACCAGACTTCAGACTCTCTTTATTACCCACGTTGGCGTTGCTGGAGATTCTGATGTGTAGCTTTAGTTCACTGTGAGCTGCATTAAAGGCCTATGATCAAGACTGTGCTCAAAGCACACAGTGTAGAATAAACTAAAGTTGTTCATAAGTTTTTTGTTCAGAGTGTTGATTAATTTAACAAAAGTGCATTCCTAAACTGGAAAACAAGGGTCATTGTACTGCTTTTTCAGACAGGGTCTCAAAAGCATAAAAAATTTATGTATAATGCTCTTTGAAATGTTAATTTGTGTATATGGCAGATCATCTGTTTAGCAGCCCAAATGCCTCTGATGTTATTGCCACAAGGATCAACTGTGTTTTTATATAAATGCAGTAATTATCCCTTTTAACACATTAATATTTGATGATAGTGTGGAAGTAAAAGTTGGCTCTGCAAGCCCTACGTTTCAGACTTACTCAGAATATCACTTGGCTGAGAGTTGTTAATGGCAAGGTAATGTGGGACAGTTGAGGGCTTCTGGGGGAAATTTCACCTCAACAGATGGATGAGAGAAGTCTCCTGGCAGTCACATTCATTATCCCTGAAGGCAGGTGAAACACTTTATTTGAGACCTGACGCCTGGCTAAATATATAATTGGAGCATGATTTGAGTGCATGCTGCAGCTGGAGCTCAGAAGACTTCATAATGCCTTGTTGTGCAATGAGTGATCTGTGCAGTAATTACGGTGATCGTGATGTGTGATTTAAACTGAAAAAGAGATAAATCTGGATGCTGACATTTCATGTGTGCAGATGTTTAATTTGTTCAGTGTTACACTCTGTACATAACGTTTCTGATATGTCTATTTCTTCTGATTAGGAAAAGGCTTTGTTTTCATACTCTCCTGACGAAATTCATTTGCACATTTAGGATTAATTAGTTCACATAGAGGCTGCCAAGCCATGTTTTTCCATGCCTGAAATGTATGATGCTGGCAGCTTGGGATTAATGAGTTCTAGGCCTGTGGTACAATGCTGCTAATAGGTACCATTCTTCTATTCAAGTGAGAATGAAGGCCAAGTAATGAGGTAAACATGAAGGTAACATGGTTTCTACTTAGGAAAAACAACACAGATGTAGCTGTGGTGACAGTAAAAACAAGCTAGAATCAAAGCCAAGGGGCAGACGTTGGAGGTGTTGAACCAGGATTTGAAGTGATGGGGGCTGGGGAGGTCCCAGAGCAGAGTAAAGAGTAAAGGGACCGCCAACATACAAGAATAAGTGTGTTATTTCCTTGAATAAAATGTGAATGTTCTGACAAAATGAATGCCCTCACATGAGATGATAGTCTTTTTTTCTAAATTTTCATTATGTTTAACATTAGATTTTTCTTTCTGGATAAATTGTACACTTTCATACCAAAGTCATAGTATAACTGTACAATCCTGCACACCACACGGCCTCACTCTGATTTAAAACGGGAGAAGATTAAAGCTTGACCACATGACAAAATGCTAATATGACTTTGAGTCGGCAACAGCAATGAAGAAAATAAATACTCTTAGCACCCATTTTGTATTGGTACAAACAAAGGTATAAACAATTTGTGTTTCCTCAAAGGAACAGTGATTTTAAGATCTAATTGTGTAACTTTCCCAGGTGTAAGGTATTATTTGTATCTTTTCATAACCTAATGTTTTAAAACAGAACAATAAAATAAAAAGCCTGGAGATGAGACGGGATGTATGGAGTCATGATTCCAGTGGATTATGAAACAATTACGTTGACTGACTAAAGGTACAGACCTCAGTGGCAAGAGAGGTACTGCCCCAGTGACAGTTATGTGGCTATTATTCTGAGAGTGTAGTCTGTTTGACAGGTTTTTGCACAATAACCAATATATGACTGAAATTATACCCGTTTACCTGTTTGATTTGACTACTAGTAGGCCCCACTGAACCTTACTACACACATACATCTTCTAAGCCGCTCCTCCTTGTGGGTCGAAGACTAAATACATTTTACTACTTAAATAAGACATTTTAATTCATACAAAAAGATAGGCTATGTTGTCAACTTCTAAGTGTAGAAAGCATTTCTATTAATAAAGAAATTTTAATGAATATCAATGCTTATAAAACATCTACGTCGGGCAGGAGATTCAGAATGCGTAGATTTTGCAGAATGTGTAGACTAAACAGATTTAGAAATTCTTTTGTACCCACATCCATTATGATTCTTAATGCTATCAGATGAGCAATGCAGTGTTGTTTTTTCTCTCCATGGTATGTTATCAATGTTATTAATATTCTTAATCAGGAGTCTGATGAACCGTACCTGTCAAATATTTGGATGCTGCATGACTATGACAGCATTCTGCAGAGTGAAGGAAAAGCAGCCAATAAATGATCAGCACCTCTGGGAACAACTTCAAGACTGTTAGAAAACCATTCCAGGTGACTACCTCATTACATTAACTGATGCCAATGCCAAGAGTGTGCAAAGCTGTCATCAAAGCGAGGTGGCTACTTTGAAGAATATAAAAGATGAAACAAATTCTAGTTTGCTTAACATGTTTTTGTTTGCTACATAATTCTATACGCATTGCTTCAAAGTTTTGATATCTTCAGTGTTAATATGCAATATAGAAAATGACAAAAATGAAGAAAAACCATTGAATGAGAAAGTGTCCAAACTTTTGACTGGTACTATATGTGAATGTCTGGTGGTTCTTTTGCCACGTAGTGTTGGGTTGCACAAGAACAGTTTCCCCTTTTAGGATAATAAAATAAATCTAATCTAATCTATTCTGATCTAAATGATACAGAAGGGTATATTAGCACTTTTTAGAGTCCAACAATGGTCAATTATTTCTGCTGGGTTTAACAGTGAAAAGTTGTAGATACTGATGTTTTATGACACTCCTGGTGCAACCAAGGTTTTTAGAAGTGTGGGAAGAGCCAAAATATTTAATCATTTTTTTATTCTAGCAGTATTAGTAATAATACATGCATTTATTATATCTGTAAAACAAATGTTGTTTGTTTTTATTAATTATCATTCAAATTAATTACTTGGTGGGGATGTTATATGGCTGGATTATAATTATGGGAGGGGTTATCATCCTGAACTTACCTATGATTAAACATATATATATATATATATATGTATATATATATATATATATATATATATATATATATATAGACAACTCCTATACAACAAAATGATTCAGGGAGACTTTTTTTTTTGCATTACTGCCTCATTAAATTGGTTAGATTGGAAGTTGGTTAGAACATAGAAAAAGCCAAAAGAGTAGCATACAGAGGCCTATTGAAGCCAAATGGTATATTTTGTTGGTATATTTTACACTTTTTCTGTCAAAACATACACCTTGTTACAGTTTACATGAACATATTTTAAGCATAGATTTGAACAGGACAAAAGGAGATATAGTGTCTAAGGCCAACAAGACAAACAAAAAGGCTAACCCATGAAATAACCTTCCCTCAAACCAAAACAAACCTAAATAAATAAATAAAATACAAGTTCCTTCCCTAGCTCCCTAGCTGGTGAAAAACAAAAAGGAATCAAAATGAATGGTACCCACCTCTACAACTCTTGTTAATCTTACATGATTTTCATATAAACATGAATAGGAAGGTTACAAGTCAAACCAGTATGATAATGTAGCAAGGTCTCAGTAATCTACAGTAAAGGGTTTCTGGTTTAAAGCTAATGAACAGAGTCATGGGCCGGTAAACTACACTGTGTATCAGCAGACGTGATTTTGTAAGTTTGCTAGTGCAGGTAGTGCAGAGCTCACCAGCTCCAGTCCTGCAGCCCCTGCACTGCATAACTGTGGTTTCCCTTGTTAAAATCCCTTACAATATTAGCTAATTAATCCCTTCTTGAGCTGAAGGAGGTGTGTATAGCAGAGAAAAACACTAAATTATACAGTGCAGGGGCTCCAAGCTTGGAGTTTGAAAACCCTGAGTTAAAGGTCTGTGTAGCCTCGGATCGTTCTTGGCTTCTGTCACGTCTTGCAGGTGAATCATTCACAAAACACAGTAAATTGAAGGTGTCACACGTGTGCAGTCACTCCCTGATTCGGTCCTCAAAATAGCCAATAATATCTCTGTGCAGAGTTGGAGAGCCACAGTTTCAGTCCAGCAGCTTCAGGCCAGTGGCATTCAACGCATGTCCCAATACTTATTTTGGTTTTTCTTAGTGAGTTTTAGACTAATCAACATTACAGTCGTTTTATGTGGGCTTCCAATAAATTGAATATGCAAAAATAAATTTGCATTGGGCTAATGTTATACCTTAAGCTTTAGGCTAAAACAAACTTTGGTTTGACTGCATATATAGATTCACAGGGTTAATATTACACAAACTACAGCTTATATGTCCTGTGTAAGCTAATGGGTTATGTTAACACACAGCGTAATTAACTTACCTTTAATACATGGCTTTATGCAGACATTTACATTACATGTGCAGGAATAAAACTTTACTTTAAGCAGCTTAAACTGAGCATAATATGAAACGTTAGGCTGCAACAAATTTTAGTTTTTGAATGTATCCCTGAAAAAATTCATAGAAATCATTAAGTGTTTCTTTTTGTTTCTGATGGTTTTGCAAGGAGTTTTCACTTATGGTTTAACCCATTACCAATGGTTGATTCGTATATGGGTATGGTATCCCTTCCTGAATGCTAATATGTATGGCAACACATACAAACAGCACCAACAGTTGCTGTTTACATCAGAGATTATAAATGAAGAGACGGGCCACTGGTTGAAATATGAGTTGGAGAACTCGTAATGCTCAAATTTCCTATAAGGACTTTGTTTACATGGCACAATCACGCTGTCCTACTGCGCAGACCTTCCACTGGCCTGAAACCACCAGATGTAAATCTGTCGCTCTGCAGCTCTGCAGTCAGACCCTTCTCAAAATGGTAGCAACTATACAGTGCGGTGTCACTCGATATGCGAGAATATGCTGATTTCTCTGTGACGTTTCCATAAATGCACTGCATGCATAGAACACTCACATATTGCATTACTTGTTTTTGTCTAACACATAAAGTAACATGTACGCTGAAGACCTAAAGAAGATCCATTTTCCATTATATGGGCCATTTAATAGTTGTAGATATTGAATGTGATGGAAACAGACCTCATTACATATCCATATCTATCTGGCACATACGAAAAATCAGCAAGATTGCTCAGAGCTGAGAAAATGAACTGAAGAAAGTTCCCCATCGATCAGTCTCACAGAGAGCAAGCAGAATGTCGATTTGCTGTTTTGAGTGAAGTGTTTCCTACCGAGCCAAAACTGAGGCTCACCGGTGTATTAGTCACTGCTAAAACAATTGTCTCTCCTCCTGAAGTTGAACCATTAAAGCTGATGCCTTCATCCATCACATCCCTCTCTCCCTAGGCCCTGGAATTATTAAAGTAGAAAATCCCCTCATTCCTCCTCCAATCCTATATCTTATTAAGATATGTTCCTGGATTCAGCATGTGAGAGTCTAATAGAGGCAGCTATAAATAGAGACGCAATCCCTCGCTTCCGTTAAACGTTCAAGAGAGAGAGTGAGAGAATAAGGTGAGAGTGAGAAGGACAGATGGAGAGGAAGCAAAAGGGGACAGAAGAAGAGAAAATAGGAGGAGAACCAGGGGAGAGAAAGATAAAGATAAAGAAAAGGGGAGGGATGAAGGGAGACCATGAAAGGAGAGAAAAAGAGAAATGAGAGGAAAATAAGAAAATAGAGCGAAGAGAGAATAGAGAAAGGGAGAGAAAAGAGAAAGAAACAAGGGAGCCAGAAAAGAGGGAGAGAGTAAGAAAGACTGAATGTGGGAGGGGAGCAAGAAACAGAGAAGGGGGACAGGAAAAGTCAGAAAAGAGGAGGTAAAGAGGGAGACCATGATAGGACAGAGGAAGAAAGAATGAGAAAGAGAAAAGGGGGAAGGGAAAGAGACAAAAAACGAGTGAGTGAAAGAAGGAGGAAGAGAGAGATGAGAGTGTAAGAACCGTTTGATGATGGTTTTAGGTTCTATGGTTGGACCTCAATACCAAAGCTGTGATACTTAGCCAGAAGCCCTCCGTCCTTCTGAGAGTCCAGCCGGCTGGGGGAAACCCAAATGACCACAGAGACTAGGTCTGTCCTCAGAAGGTTTTCCCGTTTATTGATCAGAACAGCAGAGCATATATACCCTAAGAAAAAGGGGAGGCATACATAAAAATGGCACGAGCATAACGTATGCATGCGTCAAGACAATAGAGAAAGAAAGTAGTCACGAGACAGGGGCCCCTAGAACCTTTATGATGTCCGGGTACATGGAGCCTAAACAACAGATAGTGTTAGAAAAATAGGAGTGAGGGAAAGGGAGATTAAGAGAGAGAGAATGAGGAGAAGGAGAGACAATGAGAGAGGGAGGGAAAGAGAAGGAGGAAAAGAGGGGGAATAAAAAAGGGGAAGAGAGAGATGTGGAAAAGAGATCAGAGAAAGAGAAAGGGGGGGGAGTGAGTGAGAAGGAGAGAAGAAAGGATGTGAGAAAGAAAGGGAGTGAAAGCAAGAAAGATAGATAGACATAAAAGAGAAAGAGGAACATAAAGAAACAGAGAAGAAAGTGGTGGAGTAAGGGAGAAGATAACACCTGACAGACATTACAATTCAGACCAGAGTCCAGCTTCATCTTTCTGCTAAAACAAACTGCCACTGTGGCCTGACCTAAAAAAAATAATCAACTGACACTTTCTTCTCTTTTTGTGACAACATGGAAGGTTAAAACATTCACCAAAAGCCGTGAAAAGTAAAACCAGCATCTTAAACAAACCATTCAGTCTAGTATAATGTGTAAAACAACGGTACACTGTTTCCCTGTAGTGAACAAAACTGACTCTATGAGGAGACTGCAGGGTTTAAAATGGACATTTCACAGCTGCTATGCCATGTAAAATTCTCCACTGCATGTCCCCAGCTGACTTGGTCACCGGTGGTTTATAGAGTGTCCTCCCTGCAGGTGTTATATCACCGGCAAGGCCGACATGTGCCCAACAGGGAGTATCCACATGACCTGCCAATTTGGACTGATTAGGCTTTTTAACACACTCTTTATACATGACTTTAGCATTCAGGTAGTCCACTCAACCCCTCAAGATTCAATAGAGAGAGAGAGAGAGAGAGAGAGAGAGAGGGAGGAAGAAGAGAGGGAGAGAGAGAGAGAGAGAGGGGGAGGAGGGAGAGAGAGAGAGAGAGAGGGAGGAAGAAGAGAGGGAGAGAGAGAGAGAGAGAGGGGGGGGAGGGAGAGAGAGAGAGAGAGGGGGAGGAAGAAGAGAGGGAGAGAGAGAGGGGGAGGAAGAAGAGAGGGAGAGAGAGAGAGAGAGAGAGAGGGGGAGGAAGAAGAGAGGGAGAGAGAGAGAGGGAGGAAGAAGAGAGGGAGAGAGAGAGAGGGGGAGGAAGAAGAGAGAGAGAGAGAGAGAGAGAGAGAGAGAGAGGGAGGAAGAAGAGAGAGAGAGAGAGAGAGAGAGAGGGAGGAAGAGAGGGAGAAGGAGGGGGAGGAAGAAGAGAGGGAGAGAGAGAGAGAGAGGGAGGAAGAAGAGAGGGAGAGAGAGGGGGGGAGGAAGAAAAGAGGGAGAGAGAGAGAGGGAGGAAGAAGAGAGGGAGAGAGAGAGGGGGGGAGGAAGAAGAGAGGGAGAGAGAGAGGAAAAAGAGGATGAGGGAGAGAGAGAAAAGAGAGGGAGAAAGACAGAGAGACAGAGAGAGAGAGAGAAGAAAGAGAGAGGGGGGGGAGAGGGAGAAAGACAAAGAGAGAGTGAAAGATAAAAGAGGGAGGGTGAAAGACAAAAAGAGAGTGGATGAAGAGAAAGAGGGAGAGATAGACAAGAGAGGGATAAAGACAAAGTGAGAGAGAGAGAGAGAGAGAGAGAAAAGAAAGGGAAGGGATAAAGAGAGAAAATAAAAAGAGATAGAGAGACATAGAGAGGGAAGAGAGCAAGAAGAACAGATGGAATGAGGGAGAGTGAGAGAGAAAAGAGAGAAGGATAAATACATAAAGAGAGAAAAGAGAGAGGGAGATAGACATAATGAAAGAAACAGCAAAAAGAGAGAGGGCAAGAGACATTAAGTTATAGAGAAGAGAGAAAGAGCGCGAGAGGTTGACTAGTACATCACTAATGAAAGGTGGAGGAGATAGAGTGAAGCTGTGTGGTCTCGGTGCCACTGGCTGAGTGCCAGACTGTGACTCAAAGCTTTAGGAGGGTTCTTGAGTTTAAGCCTGTGGCTAATCAGAGCCATTGTGAGGAGGAATCGCTGTCTGCTCTCACTCCAGCTATTTGATTCTGTTGCCATCAGGCCGAGCTTAAAGCTCTGAGCATCCGACTTGTCTGTAAGCATCACATTCTGTCACAGAGCGAGCCTGTTGCTCTGCTGACTCCTCTCCTTCAGCTTCTCTCTCTCTCTCTCTCTCTCTCTCTCTCTCTCTCTCTACGTGTTTCTTTCCTCTCCTTTCTCTCTTTGCCAGATAGAATGATTTTTTTGTGGGCAGTATTGTTTTTGCCATCTCTAAGCCTCTTGAAGCTGTGGTGGTGGCTGTGGAGGAAGGATGTGTAGGTGGTATATGTGTGTGCGTTCTCGTTTTCACAACCCACTCCTTCTCTCTGTTCTGGAGCATGAGTGTGTGTCAGACCTCCTCGGATGGGTTTTCTCTGCCTCCCCATTTATATTTTTGGCTGTTGCTTTTCTGCAGCTGATGATTTGTGTGTATGCGCCAGTTTATTAGAAACACTTTTCGAGTGCCTGCATCAGTGGGAACTCACAGAACCTTCTAGGCATTCAGAGAAGTCATGATTACTGGGAATGTATCTGTAATTTTTCAGTTAATTTTTATTTAATTTAGTTTGATTGAATATTTGAATTCATTTAGAATAGTAGTATTTTTATTTTATTCTTATTTTATTTAAAATCTTGAAATGTCCAATGGAAAACTGTCCAGTCTGAATTGTATCTCATTGGTATGTAGGTAGATACAAACAAGCAGATGCTCCCATTGGTTAGGACTTCAGGAGCTGAACATTCAAGACCTAACATGTCAGATTAACTACACTCTCGAAAAACTTCAAGAGTTTTTTAGAAAATGTTTTTTATAGAAACAAGAACCCTTTTCATGATTGAGGATTCATGATTCATTGTATAATTAAAGGGTTCAGTCTGATGGAGAATGCACTGTAGGTGCTTCTATATAGAACCTTTTTGAAAATGGTTCTATATAGCAAAGGGTTTCTTCCACTGCAGCAATGTCAAGCTTGTAACAATAGAAGAACCCTTTTGGGTGCTATATAGAACCATCTGTAGCACATTCATGTATATTTTCCGTCAATCTGAAGAACACTTTCTTCAGAGAACCCTTAAATCATGCAAAGTGTTCTTTGAGTGTTTATGGTTCTATATAGAACTATTTTCTCTACTAAAGAACCCCTGATGAACCATCTTTTTTAAGAGTGCACCTACATAATCATAAAAATTACAGTGGAATCAACCAATAACGTTTTGATTTGCAATTCATTTTAGTGAGAAAAGAATATCTGGAAAGACTAGATACATCAGTTAGAATGAAATGGTAGTCTAACTAGGTTTCAATCAGCAGTTAGAAATAGGAAACAGCAACAGCAGCTCTCTGCCACTGCAAAAATCACTGTAAAATATATAAGGTATTATATATTATACATTAATGTCTGTTACAAGCTGCAAATATAAATATCTAGAATGGCAAAAAATGTACACCAGCATTAAATCAGTGGTAACATATTATTAGGAATCCCAAAAATTGCAAAAGTGTTAAGGAATTTTGACTATAAAGGCCATAGTATTGTCCATTTTACTTCTGAGTTCTCTAATCTTTCAGGGTCGCGGGAGGGTTGCTGGAGCCTATCCCAGCTGTCACTGGGCGGAAGGCGGGACACACCCTGGACAGTTCGCCAGTCCATCACAGGGCCCCCAGTGATCATGAGTATTAATAGGAACATGCCAACATTTATGACACATGGTTTTGTCAATTTTTTTTGATGTGTTATTGTGGTTTTTTGTCAATTAAATCTACTTCAGTTAAATAATTTCTCTCATATTTTCAATGTTTGGTGACTAAGCAACCACAAAGACATGACCCTTTTTACCCAATTAATTTTTTCATGACCTTTTGTTTACCCAAATAATTCTGGAGCTGGCAGTATATAGTATGTGTTTTTCACAAAATAACTAATGAGTGTAGGCACAAGAGATGTTTCTGATAAACTGGCAACTCGGTCTTGGAATACGTGAGAAAACGTTTCCATGTCCACTCCTCTCTCTTTATTCCTGATGGATTTGAGGCAGTAGAGGAAGAGTGTGGCCCTCCATAAGAAAAGGCTTACAATCTCCTCCACATGTCCACATTTCTGCATTGTTTTTCTTTTCGCCTGTCTATGAGAACCAATGAGCTTTAGACTGCTACATTCTCGCCTACAGTCTGATAGCATGTATAAATCACCCGGACTTCTCCTGGCAACCAGTCAGGAGGTAATAAGCCATGGAAAACAAAAACAGAAAGAGGAAGATGTCGGCCTCGAGTTTGCTTTAATTCCATTTTCCGCAGTGCAATTTCATGCCATGTTTTCATACCAGAGACTTTGATATGGGCTCAGGCAGCTGCTCCTGTTTGCTTAAGCTATACCATTAAAACAAGGCTGAACCGTATTCTGGCTCCAAACAGTGCGTGATTGGCAGGGACCAAGTTCATTGTTGGACTTTGCAGTTTCACCATCTTTTGTCTTATCTTGGCAAGGTGTAGGCCACAGATTGGCCTTGTGTACTTGTTTTTTTATTAGTCTAATACTTAACAACTCTAAGACTCCAGGGATATTCTTACTCTCTCCCACAAATTAGTCATAGAGCAAATAAACATTGTGACAAACATTTTCCTGGGCAGTATGATGCTCCACTGAATGCCAACACCTGTCTCCACACCTGTTCCATAATGCATGTCATCATCTCCAGCGTATAAACACTTCCGTTTTTCAGCCTACACTTTGAAAAATCTTCTTCTTTATTCCACAAGTTTATGTCAGTGACATTTCCTGCTGTATGTAACTCATTACTTTAATCACCAGTAAGGCACACTCATATTTTCCCTCCATCTCGAAGATCATGTAATAAACATATGCTAAGTCATGGAGAAAAGTGTCAAATCTATAATTTACGCCTGAAACGAGCTGCTTGTTGATAACCTTGACTGCATAACTGCTAAAAACCTCTGCAAATTTTGATTGATCTGTCTCCACCATGCCCTCTGCTGTTATTTTGAATCCAAGCCCATGCAGTAACTGGGCTGCCATTCAGATGATGTCCAGCCTGGATGAGGTCCAGAAGGAAACTTGTGGGTTTTCCAGCTCCTTCTGGCCTTTGTAGGCTGCTCCAACACCACCACCACCACCACAAAGCCCACACCATCACACACCTACAGTAGCTGTCTAAATTTTACACATTCCTGCTTGAATGTATGTTTACCCTAATCTTTAAAACTTTAGTATAATGGCTTGTTAAGGAATGCTTTACTGAAAAATCTAATTTACACATTCCCCTCTTACATCAAGATAGTTGATCAGCCAAGACACCTGTAATGTCTGGAGTTTGCTCTCTTAATGTTGGTACATAGCTAATGTAGTTTTCATGTAATTAAAGTTAACAAGTAATTTTGCTATTAAAAAGTGATTCGCTAAATAGGCACATAAGCTCTTTAGCAGGCCCAGATGAGCCTATTGAATGTATGGGTGCATGGCCAGGTGCCAGAGCCAATAGGGTGTCCCCACAATTAATTATGAGAAACATTGGGAACTTTACTACCAAGACAGCAGAAACATTTCAAAGTTATTATTATTATTAGCCAATTATAACTCAGATTCACTCCAGTTTTTTCCAAAACTTGATTTTCTCTATCATAGCACTTGTTCAGCTTGACAGCTTTCTTTGTTGGCAGTGATCTGCAAAATGTCTAATTTTATGCATTAAATAATCAAAAATAAAATAAATAAATAATTGATTATTAAATAAAATGATTTTGTCTTCAGTAGTTTAAATGAGCTTGTGAAGACTGGACGTCTGCTTTACAAGGACATGTTGCATTTCCCTATAAAGCATGCGTCCACTTACTTGTTGGGTTTATGTCGACGCCTTAACATTCCAGGTTTATTTCATACAAAGGCTTATTATTCAGTAAATACAGAGACTTCATTGCAAACTAATTCAGCTATTCTTAGGTTTTAGAAATGTGTAATAAAACTTAGGTTAACCTGCATTCTCATTAATGTGTATGTCCTCCTGCTATTGTTTTGCCTTGACTGGGGAAAATATGCATGTAAAGCAATGACATGCTCAACATCACATGGCCAGTATGCTGCCATCGTAGTGCTGCGCATCCCTCATGTAACCAGCTGGTCGCTGCTATTTTGCATTTTTGTTTCATTACATATGCATTCATAGGAGCTTTCCTCTCAGCACAAAATACTGTGAGGAGATAATTAGAATGAAGCACCTACTCCGATTTAGACTGATAGTAACCATCGACTGTGTGCTGCTCAACTGTAAAGGGCCTGTGAAAAGCTTTCCTTAGTTGTTGTACTAACATGACATTGGCAGTGTTTGTATTGAGGAATATAAAAGAGACAAAAACACAGTGTACAGGCCTGTCATGTCACATTGCTCTTAATGTGATAAAGGAAATCAAAAACCTAAAACCTAAAAGCAGTTTTAAACGGCAATCTACTGAAACTTTGGGTACATTTTCCAACACTTAAAAAAGCAGGTTTTTTCCTAGATAATGATTCAACGGTTTTCTGTTCAAAACAATTGTTAAGAGCACATTTGAAGCTCTTTGGATCTGCAATCTCTGCTTCATTAAAGCTACTCATTACTCTGTCTTTCCTGTGTGCTGTGGCTTCTGTACATGCTGTTGTTTGTGCACGGTGGCAGAAATGTCATAGCCATTCACTGATGCACTGCAGATATTTAAGAGGTTATGTTCAAAATGACACAATATCAAACAGCCTGGGTGCAACAGTGAGACAGAACTAGGATTATACAATCACATGGATTCCAAATGCATTGGACACTGAATTCAAGTTCAGCTCATCTTTATCTCCAGCTGAAAATGAACATGTGTTTTTAAAACAGAAAGTCAAATTGTCACTTATTTTATGCCATATTTATGATCATTTATCTCAAAATAATGCTTAATTCTCAAAATAGTGGCAGAATAATCAAATACTTTCTTGATAAGTACTAACGTTTTTAAAAGTTTGAAATATGTGATTATTTCAAGTTATGAATCATAGTTTTAACTGGAAACTATATGGAGGAAACTGGCTTTAAGCCAAAACCATATTAGCCAAACGTGTGGTTGTACAGTGCTGGTCATGTGTTTATTGAAAAAGTTGAGTCTGTTTAAGTCCATTTACACTGAAGTTCGTAGTAGTAAACCCACTAATTTGGCCGCCCGTGCAAAGTGTCAGTAGACATTCGGCAAATGTGCCTCTTTTAATAAATATGCCCCATAGCCTCATTGCTCCGGTGCTAAACTAAAAAGCCACCTTCAGACACCAAACATGCTGGTCAGCTACATTTGGGCTAAGTGAGGAAATGTGAAATATGATTTGTTGTTGAGACATTGGTTTAAATGCTTAAAGACAATATAAAATGTGACGTTAAAAAAAACGGTTCAGCCAAAATTTGACACAATTTTCCACTTACCCCAGGTTTATTCGACCGGCTACATTGATCAACTATTTGCAAAGCTAACGATGCTAACAAACATTAGATGTCAGCAGATGCTCCAGTTTTCAGCACCAAACATCTCTCAAACTGCATCCAGGCCTTATTAAGGTAGTGCAAGACTGTTATTTAGGACACTGTAGGACTTACAGCGAACTACAAAAATGAACAAATATTCACCATGTAGCTAAACACAAAACAGAAAAATCCTGGTCCAGCAAGTAGTTCTGAGCATCTAACAAGTGTTCAGTAATGTGCATCTGCTTCAGAAAACATCCCAGGTGGCTCCTCATTAAGCTTCTTGAGAGAATACATAGAGTGTGTAAAGCTGCATTGAGACAAAGGAGGGATAATCTGAAGAATTATCCCACTTTATTTGTCCACCTCATCTGGATAGTCCCTTATAGATTACGTACAGATGTTTGAAAGATTATCAAACTTTCTGGTGCAGTCTTCTCTAAGTATTATCTAAGTATCTACAACCCCAATTCCAATGAAGCTGGGACGTTGTGTAAAACATAAATAAAAACAGAATACAACTATTTGCGAATCCTTTTCAACCTATATTTAATTGAATTGTTCAAACGGATAAACTTTATTGTTTTTTGCAAATATTCACACATTTTGAATTGATGCCTGCAACACATTTCAAAGACGTTGGGACAGGGGCATGTTTACCACTGTGTTACATCACCTTTCCTTTTAACAACACTCAATAAGCGCTTGGGAACTGCAGTCACTAATTGTTGAAGCTCTGTAGGTGGAATTCTTTCCAATTCTTACTTGATGTACAACTTCAGTTGCTCAACAGTCCGGGGTCTCCGTTGTTGTATTTTGCACTTCATAAACGCCACACATTTTCAATGGGAAACAGGTCTGCACTGCAGGCTGGCCAGTCTAGTACCCGCACTCTTTTACTACAAAGCCACGCTGTTGTAACACGTGCAGAATGTGGCTTGGCGTTGTCTTGCTGAAATAAGCAGGACGTCCCTGAAAAAGACGTTGCTTGGATGGCAGCATATGTTGCTCCAAAACCTGTATGTACCTTTCAGTATTAATGGTGCCTTCACAGGTGTGCAAGTTACCCATGCCATGGGCACTAACACACCCCCATACTATCAGAGATGCTGGCTTTTGAACGTTGTGCTTATAACACAACTTTCCTCTTTGGCCCGGATGACACAACGTCCATGATTTCCAAAAACAATTTGAAATGTGGACTCGTCAGACCACAGGACACTTTTCCACTTTGCGTCAGTCCATCTCAGATGAGCTTGGGCCCAGAGAAGCCGGCGGCATTTCTGGGTGTTGTTGATATATGGCTTTCGCTTTGCATGGCAGAGTTTTAACTTGCACTTGTAGATGGAGCAACGAACTGCGTTCACTGACAGTGGTTTTCTGAAGTGTTCCTGAGCCCATGTGGTAATATCCGTTACAGAATGATGTCGGTTTTTAATGCAGTGCCGCCTGAGGGATCGAAGTTCACGGGCATTCAATGATGGTTTTCTGTCTTGCCGCTTACTTGCAGAGATTTCTCCAGATTCTCTGAATCTTTTGATGATATTATGGACGGTAGATGATGAAATCCCTAAATTCCTTGTAACTGCACGTTGAGAAACGTTCTTAAACTGTTGGACTATTTGCTCACGCACTTGTTCACAAAGTGGTGAACCTCGCCCCATCCTTGCTTGTGAACGACTGAGCCTTTCAGGGATGCTCCCTTTATACCCAATCATGACAGTCACCTGTTTCCAATTAACCTGTTCACCTGTGGAATGTTCCAAACAGGTGTTTTTTGAGCATTCCTCAACTTTCCCAGTCTTCTGTTGCCCCTGTCCCAGTTTCTTTGGAACGTGTTGCAGGCATCAAATTCAAAGTGAATATTTGCAAAAAACATTAAATATCTTGTCTTTGTAGTGTATTCAATTGAATATAGGTTGAAAAGGATTTGCAAATCATTGTATTCTGTTTTTATTTGTTTTACACAACGTCCCAACTTCATTGAAATTGGAGTTGTAAATAGTGCCAAAAAGGATTCTTTGATTAATGCCATAGAAGAACCACTTTTAGTTTTTAGTGTTTTTTGTTGGCCTGCCATATTAAATGTCATTTCTATCCACCAAAATAATACTAAATATTTGCTTTCAGGCACTCTACATCAAACCATTATTGCGATAGTAACAGCTCTTTCTTTGGTGAAAAGGAGACGGAATATTATTTATTTATTTATTTGTTTACACTTTTTAGAATTTTGGTTTAGGCAGGGCAAGACAAGTTCAATTGCTTGTTACCACATGAAATATTTTTACATTGAACTAACAAGCCATTTTTAGTGTACTTGAGCCATTTCCAGCACTTTATGAGAGGAAGACCACCAAAAGTTACCGCTTTTATCTGTTGAATAGCACTAAACAAAATCTTACTTTGAAGTAATCAATCCAATGCCTACACTGTAAAAAATGGCTTATCAGATCAACCTAAAAAAATTACCTTATCTGGTAACAAGCAATTAAGCCAGTTTTATTCAACTCATACAATTAAAAGGATTGAAAGACGCATTCATTTAAAGCATTTGTTTATGTTGAATAAAGCAAGTTAATTTATGTGACCCCCCCTTGAAATAATATTTTAGGTTAAAATGACAAGTCATTTACAATGTAGCAAACTTAAAAACCTTTACTCTGCCTCAAGCTTTAGCTCAGCTATAGCCACTTTTCTCCAGTGGGAAACTTTTCCACAAAAGTAGAACAGTTTCATGTAAAATATCTCTCAAGTCAGTTTGGAATTTTTTTGTTCCACCTTCAGTGGTGCCGCAGTTACGTTCTGACACCTCAGGCATCATTTAATGTGGAACGGGAAAATTCAAGCGAGAAGCTGACTTTATTTTTGTGACTTTTTAGCATTTGATACTTTCTTAGGCCTTAACAAGCTTCATTTAGTCCAGAATGCTTGTCCAGTGTCCTTACAAGAACTAGAAAGTTTGAGCATATCAGCCCAGGTTTTTTCAAACCTACATTGGTAGTCAGTTAAATTTCAAGTCAGGAGTCAAGTCAAGCCAAAAGGCTTTTATTGTCATTCCATCTATGTACAAGTACACAGTGGAGTGAAATTACGTTCCTTCAGTAAGAACATGGTGCAACAAGGAACAAGAAGTACAAAGTGTGAATGTTCAGACATTGTTTGAAAACAAGAAATAAACTAGAAACAATAAATACGATATTACGATTAAACGATATATGATTCGATTAAACAGACATTAGACACAGTAAACAGACAGGACAGTGCAGCACAGACACAGTGCAGCACACATTTCTGGACATGAGGCAGTTGAATAATAGAATAGAATTTACAACCATTTGTCACTGTGTTTGCACGCTGTAAAATTAGACCTCTGCATTTAACCCATCTGTGCAGTGAAACACCCACATACATGGACACTAGTTAACACACACAGTAGGGGGCAGTGGGCAGCCCTATCCATGGCACCTGGGGAGCAATTGGGGGTTAGGTGCCTTGCTCAAGGGCACTTCAGCCATGGACTGTCAGCCAAGGGGATCGAACCGGCAACCCTCCAATCACAGGGCTGGTTCCCTAACCTCCAGCCCACGACTGACCCCAAGGTGCAGTGATATTTAACATGCTGTGATCTGTGAGTCACACAGTCAGATGACAAATATATGCACAGCAGTTACTGAGGTAGAAAAATCTGAGTAAAACAGTGAAAACAGTGTTAGTAGCAATGTTCCAGATAGTGCAAGTAGAGCATCAAAAGAGGTGTGTGTGTGTGTCTGTGTGTGTGTGTGTGTGTGTGTGTGTGTGTGTGTGTGTGTGTGTGTGTGTGTGTGTGTGTGTGTGTGTGTGGAGTATGTGTGTGAGGGGGCGGGGGTTAGTTCAGTCCTTGTGAGTTTACAAACCTGATTGCTTGATGAGCAAAGCTGTTGCAGAGTCTGGCAGTGGTGGCACAGATGTTCCGGTACCTTCTACCAGATGGCAGCAGTGAAAAAAGTCAGTGTGAGGGATGGATGGGGTCGTCCACAATGCTAGTGGCTTTCCGGATACAACGTGTGGTGTAGATTTTCATGATGGAGGGGAGAGAGACCCCAATGATCTTCTCAGCTGTCCTCACTATATGCTGTAGGGTCTTGCGGTCTGAGGCGGTGCAATTCCCAAACCAAGCGAGGATGCAGCTGCTCAGGATGCTCTCCACAGTCCCCTTGTAGAACATGGTGAGGATGGGAGGGGGTTGATGAGCCTTCTTGCAGGAAGTAGAGGTGCTGCTATGCTCTCTTGGCTATTGAGTTGGTGTTGAGGGACCAGGTGAGTTTCTCTGTGATGTAGACACCAAGGAACTTAGTGCTCCTGACGATTTCCACAGCAGAGCCAGTGATGTTCAGTGGGGGGGTGGTCATCTCGCACTCTTCGGAAGTCAACAACCATCTCCTTAGTTTTGTCTACATTCAGAGACAATTACTCTGCACCAGACCGTTAGCCACTGCACCGCCTCTCTGTATGCTGACTCATCGTTCTTGCTGATCACCCCACCCCAGTCGTGTCATCAGCGAACTTGATAATGTGGTTTGAGCTGTACTTTGCAGTACAGTCATGAATCAGCAGGGTAAACAGCAGTGGACTGAGCACACAACCCTGAGGGGCACTGGTGCTCAGCGCGGTGGTGCTGGAGATGTTATTTACTATCCTGACTAACTGAGGTCTCTCAGATAGGAAATCAAGGATCCAGTTACAGAGGGAAGTGTTCAGGCCCAGAAGGCTCAGTTTCCAGTCAGCTGCTGAGGGATGATGGTGTTGAATGCTGAACTGAAGTCTATGAACAGCATTCTGACGTAGGTGTCTTTATTGTCCAGATGGGTGAGAGCCAGGTGGAGTGTGGTGGAGATGGCGTCGTCTGTTGAGCAGTTGGGGTGATATGCAAATTGCAGTGGGTCCAGTGAAGGAGGAAGGAGACTAGCTCCATGTTTTTACACCATTCAGTGTTGATGTAAACACACAGTCCTCCACCTTGAGTCTTACCATACAGCTCAAACGTTTGCGAGAAGAAGTGATGGAATGGCTGGTCATCTGGGGTTAGCCATTAGCCTAGTGTGCACACCGGCTCATTTGCCTCACTTCTGCCTCCCTGTGCATTGCTTTCAGCCAGCAGGCTCACACAGCGGTGTGGATCGTACCAGGCGTTGCTCACGCAGCTCTTCCCACAGTTCGCTTGGAAGCTGAGATTGTGGCTGATTTCTCAGCTGTAGCAGGCTCTGGTGATGGCAGACACTGGTGCTGGTTGAAACAGTCATGATATATAGTTTTGGTCAGGTTACACTACAGACAGTGAACAAAAATAGCAAAAAAGCACCGTTTTGCTATTCCCGAAGTGGCCGCTGCAGCTACTCACTGCGCTGCCAGAAGTATGGTTCCTAATTCTGCATTGGGTACAAAATTCCTTCATGCTTATTGTGAACCATCACACCTACTTAGAACACAAAATGCTGGCTCATTAGTGCCTAGAATTAATAAAGTTACATCAGGGGGTACCCCCTTTTCATACAAAGACCCTTTGGAATAATCTTCCAGTCAGTGTTCAGAACTCAGCCACAGACTTAGTCTTTAAGTCTAGGCTAAAAACCTGTTTGTTATTTAGCTTTTCCTGTTAGTTAAAGGGTGCAGACTTTGGGGGTTCATTGACATAGAGTCCTACAGTGACTGGGAGTGGTGGTGCTGTTGTCCTGCTGCTCGTACACTTTCACTGTAGTACCAATACTGTTGAGCTTGGCCTGCTTATAAGTCTCTGTTTCACTCTCTTAACACTTTATACTACAATCAGTCTGTCTTAACAGAACTAGCTGCCTGTGTGTTTCTCTGCTGAGCTGAACAACTGGCTACCCTGTGCAGTCTGATGCTGTTTCATCTGCCTTGATCGGGTGCTCATTGCTCATATAACCTGACCCTCCTGATGATGCTGCTGCATTTTTAAATCATGGACATTACTACTCCTGCTTTTCCTTTCTTTCCGTATCTTATATCAATGGTCAAATCTCATTTTCTGCTGTTACTGTTTGGTATCCAGAGTCGACCATAAGAGGAGGGGTTTTCCTTTTGAGTCTTGGTTTCTCTCAAGGTTTCTTCCTCTTGCTCTTAGGGAGTTTTTCCTTACCATTGCTACCATTGGTGACACTCATGGAGGCTTGGACCCAGATTTTTTTCAGAAAAGCTGCGTATTATATGCTGTATTTAACTTTGTCTTAAAATATGGTTCTTTAAGTCACCATAAGTGATTATATGGCATCAAGCAAACAAGCAACTTTTTAAGAGTGCAAAGATTGGATTAAAGGTAAGGGCTAAGTTTAAGGTTCAGGTTGAAGGTTAGAAAATTAAAGGTGAGTTTAATAGATATTTAGCTGAATGTAAATAAATGCAGATAACATATGTGAGCTTATAATAACACTGCACTGTAAAAAAAAAAGTACAAAAACAAAACCTTTATGGAAATTTTCAATAAAGGTTATTTTACAGATTTTTTCTAAAATATTATGATCAAAAACATTCAATAAAATGATACCACAAACGGTTCTGCAGACCAAAATCATTATTTTACAGATTTTTACCAAATTATGATCAAACAGTCAATAAAAAGATACCACTAAAGGTTCTACAGATAAAACTGTTATTTTACGGATTTATCCTGCATTGTCATGATGAAACAACTTCATTAAAGTGATAGCACAAAAATGATTGCAGATAAAAACTTACAGATTTTTCTTAAACTATTGATCAAAAACCTTCAATAGTGATGGCACAAAAAAGTTCTTTAACAGATTTTTTTAAATGGCTGTGATCAAACACCTTCAACAAAGTAAAGACACTAAAAGTTCTGTAGAGATTACATTTATTGACATCAACAAAAACATTCAAGCAGTGACAAAGTTTCACATTTATTTTACCCACTCAGAAATGCGCCAAATTTGTGCCCCCACCAAATAAAGCACTTTAGAAGTAGATAAGACAATATGGACTAGAAGTTACAACTTGAACACCCTGTCAATTAATCAAGCAGACAAAATATTAAATTATGTCATTCTAATGACGTAAGGCAAGGAATGCAAACTTTACCAACTGTTGACTGATTCAATAGATTCAGTTTATATAAAAATTGTTGTTAAGAAAGTGTTTAGCTTTATTGAAAAGCACAACTGTGGCTTAGATAGATAGATAGATAGATAGATAGATAGATAGATAGATAGATAGATAGATAGATAGATAGATAGATAGATAGATAGATAGATAGATAGATAGATAGATAATTTATTGATCCCGAAGGAAATTTAGGAATTGCCAGTAGGAATAGCTATTGCCAGTATTATAATATTATAATACCAGTATTAGCTCAAATCCAAAACAAAGTGCTGGCAGCCCTAAATGACACAGGAAAATTAGGCAATATAAATATGGTGAGTGCTGACCTACCTCAATCATGTTGAGGGGCTTGATATCATAACTTTAACATTCCACCCTAAGTGCAGTAAAGAATTTTCAGTGCAAAACCAACTCCATTAAAATGCCATTCCAAATATCAGAACAAAGACAGCTCTGTTTAGCTTGTGTCCATCCAAATTCATCAAAATCTTCTGGACAAACTCAAGTTGTCAGAAAGCTTCAAACAGATGCATAAAAGAGTCCAAATACCATGATGAATGCATTTCCAAGATTGTTGACCTCTATCACAATGTCCTATAGTGCTGCATCATCCTCAATACTGTCTCTTCAAATTGTGTGAATCCCCATTGTTCACTAACATGTCCTCTGCATCACCAACGACAGACCTGAACATATATACAAACACAATCACTGATAGGCCAGAGAAGTGGACAAGCAGACGTCTGCATTTTCAAGGCTTGTGAACAACACAACTTTAGCTTAGCTATTCACCATCATCAGCTCAAATTCTATCAAAATCAGATGTTAGCTAATGTTCATTTTGTACCAGTAATAACAGGAATATCAAAGTGCTAACTTACTGATGTAATTGCCAAAAATGATCCTAAAGTGATGAATCTTTAGGTAGATTTAGGTTCTGAATGCAGATAGAGTTCATACTGCTTATGTTGAAGCAGCATCTCAAAATTCCAATGGGAATGATAAGGTGAATATGTGGCCAGTCCATCAAGCAATCATTTTTAAAGCACATTTTCATCAAGTCCTGGCATGCTAACCTTGTCTGAATCCCTCCGAAAACCTTGAGTAAGCTACATATTTATGGCTCTAAACATCGGTTTTCTTCCAAGAATGAACTTTGAGATGTTATTTCAGCATCAGCATTATGTATTCTACCTGCAAAATTCAGCCTAATCAAATCAGTAAATCAAAGACTCCTCCTGGTTGTATCTAATCATGGCAATTAATAAAGCTGAATAAATGCTGAATCATTAGACCGGAATCATAACATCATTTTGTCAGTTCTAAAGCTTGTACAGCACCACCTTCATGAAACTATTGCTTTCACTGTTATTGCACAGATTTAGTGAAAGGGCATCTTTTGGTAAATTATTAATCTCTCCAATTATGTGACATCCAGCAATTTTACCACTAATTTGAAAATAACATATGGTGTAATTTTCACTGGTATCTTGAGATACCCTGAATATCTTGTTATACCTAATATCTTGAGACAAATTATACATGTAAACTGTATTATAATAAACACATGTACATGTAAATTGTGTTATAATAAATGGACCAAATATTGATTGAAAAAAGACTCTGATCTTCGTTCAAATACATGACCAGGCTTTTTAGGATGCAGTCCCTCCTAATGTCAGTTTTTTGCAGAGTACATATTTAAATGTATTGACATTAGACGGCCTTTCCTGGATCGGGGCCTTGTTGTGGTGGAAGGGCTTGTGTGGTCTAGGGATCTGCAGAGCTAAGTCGTCGGGAGCAATATGCTCCTGGTAGGGTCTCCCAGGGTGAACAGGTCTGGAGTGAAGACCCAGACTAACACGATCCAAAGTTCCCCATGCACGTTGTGCAAAAAAAATCGTGTACCCTCACAAGTCCCTGGCTGATGACCATGCAGTTGGAGTTTGTCCCGGTGGATGAGAGGGTCGCCTCAATATGAATTAAAATCGCAGAGATGAAAACTTTGACTGTTGTCTGTGCTTATGCATCAAATAACAGGTCAGAGTATTCGGCCTTCTTGGAGCAAGTGGGTGGGGTTCTGGAAAGGGTCCCGCCTACAGACTCCATAGTCCTACTGGGAGACTTCAATGCTCACGTTGGCAATGACTGGGAGACCTGGAGAGGCGTGATTGGGAAGAATGGCCTGCCCGATCTAAACCCGAATGGTGAATTGTTATTGGACTTCTGTGCCAGGCATGGATTGTCCATAACGAACACCAAGTTCGAACACAAGGATGTTCATAAGTGTACATGGTACCAGAGCTCCTTGGGTCAAAGGTCAATGATCGTCTTTGTTGTCGTTTCATCTGACTTGGGACCATATGTTCTGGACACTCGGGTGAAGAGAGGTGCTGAGCTGTCAACTGATCACCATCTGGTGGTGAGTTGGATCAGATGGCAGGGAAGCCTGATGGTCAGATCCGGAAGGCCTAAGCAAATATTGAGGGTGTGCTGGGAACGACTGTCGGAGGCCCCTGTTCGGAATGATTTCAACTTCCACCTCCGAGCTTTTCTCACGTCCCGGAGAAGGTAGGGGACATGGAGTCTGAATGGACCCTGTTCAAAACCTCCAATGTGGGTGTCTGCCGGGGCGGTAACCCAAGAACCTCCTGGTGGACACCGGTGGTGAGGGAGGCCGTCAAGCTGAAGAAAGAGGCCTTTAGGGACTGGTTGGCCTGAAGGACTCCCGATTCAGCAGATAGGTACTGACAGGCTTAAAAGGTGGCAGCTGCAATGGTGGCAGAAGCAAAATCCAGGGCATGGGACGAGTTTGTTGAGGCCATGGAAAAAGACTTTTGTTTGACCTCAAAGAGGTTCTGGACAACTGTCCGGCGACTCAGGAGGGGTCGGGGTGGCTGCGCCCAAGCTGTATTCGGCAAAGGTGGAGAAACTCCTACTTCGATTAAGGATATTGTCGGTCGGTGGAAGGAGAACTTTGAGGAACTTCTTAATCCGGGAGACGTGCCTCCCTCACAGGAATCAGGGCCAGAGGCTTCTGAGGTGTTAAGTTCCATTTCCCTGGTGGAGGTCACTGAGGAAGTTGGTAAGCTCCTCAGTGGCAAGGCACTGGGGGTGGATGAGATTCATCCAGAAATGCTTAAGGCTCTGGATATTGTGGGGCTGTCATAGCTAACACGCCTCTGCAACATTGCATGCACCTTGGGAACAGTACCCTTGGACTGGCAGACTGAGGTGGTGGTCCCTATTTTAAAAAGGGGGACTGGAGGGTGTGTGCCAATTATCGGGGTATCACACTGCTCAGCCTCCCTGGGAAAGTCTATACAAAGGTGCTGGAAAGGAGACTCCGACCAATAGTTGAACCTCAGATTGAGGAGGAACATTGTGGATTCCGTCCCGGCCATGGAACAATGGATCAGCTTTTGACCCTCTCACAGATTGTTGAGGGGGCATGGGAGTTTGCCAACCCAGTCTACATGTGTTTTGTGGACTTGAAGAAGGCTTATGACCGTGTTCCTCGAGATATCTTGTGGGAGGTCCTCCGGGAGTATGGTGTGCCGGGGCTACTACTCCGGGCTATCCAATCTCTGTACTCCCGGAGTGAGAGCTGTGTCCGTATACTCAGCATTAAGTCAGACTCTTTCAGTGTTATCATTGGACTCCGCCAGGGTTGTGCTCTGTCTCCACTCTTGTTCATGATATTCATGGAGAGAGTGTCAGGGCGTAGCCGGGGTCTGGAGGGCATTATGTGTGGAGGCCGGAGGGTGGTGTCTCTGCTATTTGCAGATGATGTTGTTCTTTTGGCAGAATCACATGGATGCCTCCAGCGCTCGCTGAAGTGGTTTGCAGCTGAGTGTGAAGCGGTTGGTATGCGGATCAGCACCTCCAAGTCTGAGTCCATGGTCTTGGCCCAGAAAAGGATGGCATGCCCACTCCAGGTAAGGGGAAAGGACCTGCCCCAGGTGGAGGAGTTTAAGTATGTTGGGGTCTTGTTCACAAGTGACGGGAAGAGGGATCGTGAGATCGGCCGTAGGCTGGGACAGGAGGCAGCAGTAATGCGGTCACTGTACCGGACTGTAGTGGTGAAGAGGGAGTTGAGCCAAAAGGCGAAGCTCTCTGTTTGCCAGTCGATCTACATCCCAACCCTCACCTTTGGTCATGAGCTGTGGGTAATGACCGAAAGAACGAGATCGCGAATACAAGTGGCGGAAATGAGCTTTCTTCGTCGGGTGGTGGGCTACACAATATGCGATAGAGTGAGGAGCTCGGTCATCTGGCAGGAGCTCAGAGTAGAGCCGCTACTCCTCCACTTTGGGAGGAGCCATCTGAGGTGGTTCCGGCATCTGATCCAGATGCCCCCTGGATGCCTCCCGGTGGGGATGTTCCAGGCACGGCCACGACCCCGGGGTCGTGCTAGGACCTGCTGGAGGGATTATGTCTCCAAGTTGGCCTGGGAGCGGCTTGGGGTCCCCGGGAATGAACTGGAGGAAGTTGCGGGGGACAGGGTCATCTGGGATTCTCTGCTCTCCCAACTGCTACCGCGACCCTGTCTGGACTAGTGGTCAATGATGATGGATGGATGGGTGGACATTAGACGGCCTAGACAGCCTAGACTGCCGTGTGTTTGTCAATTTTCAGATTGAATTTCCTGATTCAGTAAGTTCCACTTTATCTGCAGAAGGTCCTTTACACTTCGTCTGCGTTTTAGGGGTTTATTCACCATAAATCACATTAAAAACAGCAGTAAAACCCCTGAGGTTCAGACTCAGTGTTTCAGACTGCTGCGCTCCGACCGAGCTGTGGTGGTTTTGAGATGGATGGATGTTCGCTAGTTTACCGATCCGCTGTGCTGGTTCGCCGTGTTTAGAATCTGCTTCTGAGGAAACCAGGACTAGCCTCGCACCTAGCGGCTACTTCAATTAGCCACGAGCTCAGTGACCCAACGCTTTCGGTTAAGGACAAATATTAACAGTATACGGCTTTCACACTGCGCTCAACAACAGCACATGAGAACTAAATGAAAACCAAAGAAAACACTGTTTATATCGGAAAACGCAAACAGACCACAAGCTAAGCTCACTGAGGCCAATGAACATCACTCGTTCGTGATACCCGTAGCGGTTAGGTGGACAGATGCGCCGTTATAAGCATCAAACACGGACCTCAGCTGTGTAGATATCAAGCCAATTTTCACCATAAAACGACGGACACGAACACAAAACACGGCTAATGCTACATTCGACTGTTACAGAGAATACCTGATACTCCCGAAGCAGATCTCAAATAATCCAGGTGGCGAATAAACCGAGTGGGGGAGGCAGTAGTAACTCAACCCGCTCTAACACGTTTTCAAATTTGACCGGGTGTAGGGCGTGCTCATCTGCAATTGGTCAGTCTCCTGGATGACAGCCAGATAAGCCAATCATGCTCAAAGAAACGCAGTGAGACAGCCAATAGCAGTTGTTACAGGGCAGTAGCATAGCAACAGTATGCTTTTAATGCACAGCAGAACATTACATAAACTAGAGCTAAATAGACCTCTGCAGTGCAGAGCAGGTGTCAGATGTACATCATAGATGCACACATTGAGCATTGAATGCAGGCTGTGGGTGTTCATTTAACCTGAGATCATATAGTAAATGGTAATTTTCTCTTGTATAAAACCATTTTAAGGATGCTCCATATTTTGCAAGCACACTCACACTCACATTTATCACCAAGCTGAACTGAAATTACCCTTGTAGTTGAAGCCTGTTGTGGAGGATTGTTTTCATCCTGGCCTTGCTGTCCTCCAATATAATCCTGAAAACAGTCATTCTTTTGGCGAGTAGACTAAACAGGCGTCTGCAGCACCCTTTGACCTTGGGACAGTTCCCGGATAAAAAATGACAGCATCCAGCATCTGAGCTCAGCGCTTCAATCATTTCCAGATTATATGCTGCATATACTTACAGCCCCAGCCTCAGTGTTTGGTGAGGGCTACTGCTATCAAGAATCCTTTAAGTTCCATGCATTAGTCAGGTAAGTGGGTGGTACACATTCCAAAGTAGTAGGTAGTAATTTTGGATAACATGATGGCAAGTTTCAAGTACAGTCTAAATAAATTACACTGAAATGCTCAGCAGGGTCTTAATGTTAATTGGGTAAGTATGAGGTAGCAGCTCCACAGTACTGTGTGATTATTTTTGAGTAAAAACTACCAGATAATTACGTGTTGAAAACAGATTTCACATATAAAGTACAAACAGTCTTATAGAAAATGTGCCTGTTTATTGCTTATAAATAAAGATGAGTCTGGGCTGAAAAAGAAAGTAAATAGTTTTAATGGGTTCTGAAAATCTGCTTCAGGCAACTATCTTTGTTTCTAATTTACTTTCCTGCTTAAAAAGTGACATTATAAATTGGAATTTACTGTAAGTACTGTTACTCTTACCAAAATGGTAGCTTCACAAAAGAAGGAAAAAATATTTGAACTTTGAATGGAAGTTAATGGAACAAGATTTTTTTAATAGTAGTAATTTTGGAGCATTTCTATCTATAGTCATATGTTGAAAAGGACAGCTGGCATTTTTAAATTCTGTTAAACAGAGGATATGCAGCACTGCTAAGTTTGTACTTCATGCTCCAAATGAGGTATGTCCTTGAAGAGCTCAATAGTAAGAAATTACTTGATACTTTTCATTTTACCCAAAATTTATACATTTTGGAGTTTCTATTATAGACAGTCTTGCACTTCATTGTAATTTAGTCAATACTGGAATGTATTATTTTCTTACTCAAAATAATTATTTAGTACTTTGAAGTTCTTATCTCATACACTCTAAAAATGGCTCATCAACCTAGAAAATAATTGCAGTACTACTTTAAAATAAGATTGTCTTTAAATAGGGTTTGTACTTGGTTTAAAAATAGTTAATGGTTTTTAGTTAGGTCTGAAACACTTTATTAATTATTAATAAGCAGTTATAACAAAAGGGCAAAAGTTAGCTGTTATATCTGATGAATATGAGTATGTGATGAAGCTGACAGGTTTAATGCTGACTCATGAAAAAGAAAGTAAAATCAGTAAACATCAATATTTGAAGTTTGACAGCATAAATGAATGTGAGTTCATTGTTAGGCAAACAACATATCACTGTTACCCTTTTTATTTATGTGTTGTACATGCTTATTAATGGTTTTAAGGTCTTTAAGACCTAATAAATAACCATTAATAAACCATTTGTGAGCCATTTATAAATTAACTAGTTTTGTTCAACATAAATACATACTTCGGGTGAATGATGGCGGCACGATGGCGTGGTGGGTAGCACTGTCGCCTCACAGCGAGGGGGGCCTGGGTTCGATTCCCTGGCCAGGCGACTGGGGTCCTCTCTGTGTGGAGTTTGCATGTTCTCCCCATGTCTCCGCGTGGATTTCCTCCCACAGTCCAAAGACATGCAGCCAGGCCAATTGGGCATGTTACATTGCCCCTAGGTGTGACTGTCTGTCTCTCTGCCCTGCGATGGACTGGCGAGGGTGTATCCAGCGACCCTGAGGGAGAAGCGGCTTAGAAAATGAATGGATGCATGATTCTTTCCATTATTGTCATTTTTTGAGTTGAATAAAACTAGTTTAACTGCAGTTGTTGAAGTAATTTTCTAGGTTGATCTGTCAAGCCATTTTTTACAATGTAATTCCCTGGTTAATACCTAAATGTGTATAAAGCATCTAAACTCTAATAGATTCAGTTTACTCAAACCATTTGAGAAAAATATGTTGCCTCAAATGAATGAAAGCCTAACTCTATATTTTCTTTCTAAATAGGTTCATCTTACTCTTATGGGCACACATTATACATGTACAAAGTGTTTCCTAGAAAAAAAACTTTCTCACAGGCAATAAATGGCTGATGGATTTTGACTGGGCAGTTCTACTCTTGGGTCATGCATAGTATCCTCACCAGTCATGAGACTGATGTGGTTTTTAACAGCCTGCAAAAAACCTGCGTTCCCGTACTGCCTTTCTGTGATTGAGTCTGGGAAATTAACAGTGAGCAAGCTAACAACCAAGCAAAAGCTAACATAGCAAGCTTACTCTCAAGGTAGCTCATCCGTGTACCTAACATCTGTCCATCCATTTGTTTAAGTGGCTGACCCAGAATCCTGGATGCACATCTAACAGTAAAGTGATTAAGAGCCAATCCATTAAGATGTCTGGAAAGTGTTTTTAGAGAGATGTGGACCCATTCCACTCCTCTCTGCCCTCTTCATTAATGCTGTGGTGTAGTTCTGCATCATAGGAGGTTGGAGGTGTTGGTCTGATGGATGTCAAGTATAAGTGTTCATTGGAATAATTGGTTTGATAAGCGATTGTATAACATTCAATTTTAGTATCATACAAACATATTTAATATTGTACGCTGTGGAACGTAACTTTTTCAGTTGTTTGTGTCAAATACCTACAGCCTTGAAATTTAACAGACAAATTACAACTTTCTTTTAAACTATAGTTCTGCTGTAAATTGAGTTTTTAAGCTAAAATGACTACATACTTATGAAATTTGTTTATAGGATTATACAATACTGCAATTTATAGCACTGAAAAGATAAGTAAACTTTTTTTTCCATTTTTACAACCAAATTCACTTATTAGCACCTTTAATTAACTCAATATCAACACGCATATGTTTAAAAATCCGATTTTTTTTAGCGAAACACAATTATTGCAACTGATGGGAACGATAGAATAAAAATATTCCTGGTTGGTAATCAATAAACTAATTGTTGGCTGACAAGAGACCTTTCCTAATAAGGTAATATAGGGAAGCAGACTATGGATTGTATGCAGTAGACTCTCTAACAGGGAAAGAGTTTCTGGGCCCACAGAAGGGAGCTATGCAAGCTGACAGTTTAAGTTATAGCTGAGGTTCACTCGTGTACATGCTATATGGAGGGTTGTGTGAGATGCCCTATGGAGAGTTGCGCAAGAGGGCCCTATAAGTAGAGAACAGTCTGGTAAGAGTCAGACCAGAGTGGGTTTTTAAAAAATGACATCATATACGTTTTAAAGGCTACCAAAAAGGGTGTAAGGACATGTTGAGGACTAAAATAGCATGGAATTGTGTAACTGGGGTGGGGAGATTATCTTTTTTTATTTATAAGATTATAAGTCTTTTTTGCAGTCATTTTTATCCTTTTCATTTTTGTTGATAGTCTTTGATTCGTTTAATTCTTTTTGAAGATCTATAAATCTATTAAATCTAGATCTTTAAAATCTATTAAAACTTGTTTTTTATACCAAATTCACTTTGGTATCTGTGGCGTAAAAGCTCGATTTTGGTGATCTGGCCATAAAACTCACCTCCAGTCAGAGTTGTAATGTCTACCCACTTTTGTTTGTAGTTAGATGAAAGAAATTATATTGGTTTGGTATGCTTTCAGAATAATAGCTGGCATGAAAATTCTGTGCAGCTGTAGTTTTGGAGAGTTGTTTACCCCCAAAACGATTCTGCAACCAACTCCAACTGTGGACTGTGAATCCTTGCCTTGCATTTCTGTACGCAGGTGTAATGATCACAAGGTCAGATGTAGAGAAACACTCCTCTTTTAGCCAAAGTTTTCAAAGGTACATAATCTTCAGCCAGTTTGGTCATTAGTTACAACCAAACAAGTTAACTATTAAAAGTCTGAAAGGTTCTGTGTAGGTACAGTTTTCATTCATGAATGTACAAACAATATAAATGTTCCCTCAAAGGTACAACAACAGTTTTAAGCAGTTTCTAAATTTTTCTAGGTGAAAAGTACATATTTGTGTCTTATTATAACCTAATGTTTTAAAACAGAACAATAAAATACAAGCCTGGACACGAGACAGGGTGTGTGGAGTATATACAACTTAAAAAATATAATTTCAATGGATTATGGTACAGTTATGTTCCCTGACTAAAGGCACTGAGATGTACCCCAGTGACATTTCCTTTTGTAGAATGTAGTCTGAAAAGTCTCTCCAAAAAGGTGTTACTGTGGCAGTAATGGTTCAGTGGAGAGTTCTTGAAAGCCAGCATTTTGGATGATTTTGTGGACACAAGTGATATTTAATGTGGTAGACTGACAAAGAACTCTTCGTTCTTGGAAAGAAAAGTGCTTCCTACAAATGCAACCATGGATGGTCCGTGTCCTCAGCAGACGATGAACAGTGAATGGTTTGCAGAGTCACCTGTGAAGACCCCAGTCTTCATTGTCAATCAGGTGTAATGCTGCTGATCAATTTTTTCGCACTTTGTTGGCACTGGAACTGAGCAGGCAGGTCTGAAATGAATCTAGGGCATGTTTGTGAGGTCCATACAGCACATAAGCAGGTCATATCCATGGTAACCTAGCTGAGTGAGAAGGCCACTGTAAAGTAAATGGGAGAATGTGTAGCTTACTCATTTGTGTAGGCAACATTTATGAAGCTGCTGTGTTCCGTTTCATAGTAATAATAAGAACAGAATTCTGCACTTATGGATAACAGTCTTTAAGATTTGTTTGGCATGTATGACAAGAAAACAGTAATTTGTTCACAATGTTCCGCAGTAGGCTTTGTCAGGTGATTTCAAGGCCTGCTTGTGAAATCAGTTTTACAACCTTGCACAGTTACTCGTTTGTTCTTAAATTTGAAAGATAAATGCTTAAGACTGAGAGGTGTGAGTATTCAGGACTGCCAAAATAAAAATCATCTGAATATTTGATGTCTTCAAAGAAAAAAATGCACATTCAAATGCAGAAAATGTCCATTTCAATGTTAAAGCCTCTGTTCCTGGTCTGTTAGGTACTAACATTGTCACAAAAGACAAAGCAATTTATTTTAGCTTAAATTAGAATTGTATGTGTTTTTGGCAGCTCTGCCGTTCCTAATGAGGCAAACTGTTTACTTTATAAACTGAATAACAGAGGCAACCAGTTTCTCATTTAAAATCTAGTTCAAGTCCATAATGCCATGTACCTCAATAAGGTTCTCAGGGCCTTTTGAAAGAAAATTTGCCCCAAAACATCACATATTCTCCTCCATACTTACAGTATTGGTGACATTCTTTTCTGTATAAACATCCTTTTTTATGCCGAACCCACTTTACTATTTGTAGCTAAAAAGCCCTATTTTTTCTATTTTTTGTAATCTGACCATAAAAACCACTTTCAGTCCACTTCCTGTAGCGTCTAGCCACTTATGTTTGTGGTTAGATGAAAGAAATGTTTTTTTGTCTGTTGTTTGCATGCTTTCAGAATAATTTGCTGGCACCAAAAAATAGCTGTTTAACTCAAAATTATACCAGTTCTAACAGTCATATTTGCCTTGCTTTTGTGTAAACAGGCATAATGATCAAAATATCACATGTAAAATATCATGTCTTTCAGAATGAGTTTTTAGCACTACATGACCTTCAGCCAATTTGACCATTTGTTTTTGGCCAAACAAAATAACTATTAACAGAGATACAAAACTCATAGAGCAGAAACATGTTCAAGTGTGAGGTAATGATCTGTTTCAGATGGCAGACAAGTTAACACTCTAATTGTATTCACTTTATAACAAACAATCACCTCATTTTAAGGAATAACTAGAACATTGGCTACAGATTTTTTTGACAAAAATGGCTCAAATTTGGTGTAAGAGCACTTTGTATCATTGTCTACAATTCAAAAATTTTAAATATTAATTTTTTTATATACCTCTAAAGGTAATAAAAGCAAAAAAAAACAAAAAAAAACAAAGACAAATTCCAAAAACAACTGCAATTTCTCTCAAAATTCATGCATAAACACTTAACTATTCTTCCTATTGATAATGTACTGGAGTCTCTTAGACTGCACACAGTCTTTGTGTGTGTGTGTGTGTGTGTGTGTGTGTGTGTGTGTGTAAGGTGTTAATTAAAATGCTAATGTCAATTTGTTCATATATTGGCCTGGTTTTTCACTTCATGAGAAATTATCAAAGTGACAAACACAATCATTTTTCATGACACTATGTGAAATAAATGGATTCATGTTTTAAACTGATCACCTTAAATTCATTGACTCTCAACTGTAACATGTAAAATGAAATAATACATCACTTTGTTTTATCTCCAGCTGTTGTAGCATGGAATAAATCTAGCACGTTTTGTAAGTAACAGAGCAAAACATTGCACAAATATTCTTATCTGCCAAAGAGGGGGTCCCACTTTATATTAAATGTTTCTAATAACTGTATAGTTACACAGGAATATCATATGCATCAACACTATTGATGATTTACTTACCATTACAGATGGATTACAGAAGTACAGCTTGAGTAATTACACATGTGTATCAACTTCAGCATTACCTCATGTAATTACATGAGTGTCTGTTCTACATCAGAACGTTCCTGTAGTGCAGTGTTAAAGTTATACTTTAAATAGGCGGACAGTTCCTGTGTAGTTGCTGTATAGGTGCTGTTATATATGTAATGGGTGTTAATGGAGTGGTAATACAGACATTGCTTTTGAAGTAATGCAACACGATTAATAGTTTAAAAGTTCCATGTATGCTGTACAGGCTCATATGCATAAAGAATGGTTTAAAGTTGAAACTGATTACAATGTCACAGCACTAGCAACATAAATGCTAGGTAAGTATTAGGAAAGCTGGGAGATACAGTGTAAGTAATGTCTCAATGTAAATTATTGCATACTTTCTTTTAATCCATTTACATCCTGTCTGATTACAAATGTAATTACATGAGAGGGAACAGGCTGTTGCAACTATTAAGATACACTTGTGTATCTTGCATGAGGCAAAACTGAAGTTGATTCACATGTAACTACAAGTTATTATAGCCATTTCATATAAAGTGGGAGCAAACAGGGTCTTTTTTTAACATTTAGATTGTATTATTTTTACAGGATGAGCAGTGCTTTTCTGAGTGCTCACCTTTATCATCTTTCAGTTTTATATTTTCATTTTCATTCTTCTCCTTCAAAATCTATTGTTTTAATCATACTTTGATTTCCAGTCTTCTTTATTTTTTTACCTTTTGAATTATTTGAATTATCTTTGAATTTCATCATTTGTAAAGCACTTTTAATGATGACAGTGTGTAACAGGTGCTACATAAGAAAACTAGCCTTGTACTTCCCCAAAATGTTCAAAATTTTTACTGCAGTACACTAAGAAACACTTTATTATTAAATACCACAGCACATGATCAGCCTGCTGAGATGAGACTGTGCATTGATTATGAAAAGCGAATGTTCTGTACAGCTAATGTATACTGACCTCCTTTTGTTCTATGTGTTATGATGGCGCCAGCACCACAGAGCTGTCCTTGTTATTTAAAGCTACATTTGATTGATAACATGAATTCCTCTCTGCATGTAACAATTTGTGGCCACCCTGTGTTCTTTGTGTGATTTTCTCTGTTATTTTCAATTAAGTGAGATAATATATGAAGTGAGAAGATATATGCATGCAGTTTTGTGAGCGTAGTGGTGGTGTGCTAACTGTTTATGCTCTGCAATACTAAGCTTTATGTTCATCAAAGTGTCTTCTTTGGCATGAAGAGCAAGTGTTAAATATTTTTGTTAAATATGGTTTTCCCAACATACTTTTAAAAGTACCCTGTATTGTAATAATACTCATTTCACTTTTAAGTTTTTTTAAGTAACAAAATGATGAAATTCTTGAATTGGCCAACAGAAAATGATCCAATCATGATTTTTTTTTTTTCTCCATATCATCTAGGAGAGCTAAGGACACCCTTCCATTGGTTAGGACTTCAGGAGCTGTAGTGAACACCTAATATGTCAGATTAATCCCTCATGATCTCAGGCTTATGATGCACCAAGGCTTATTATTCAGTAACTACAGGGACTTCAATGCAAACTGGCTAAATTACTCTATTTATAGAAGTGTGTAATAAAATTTTGTACTTGCTATTGGGCCATGGCCATGTAAGGGGTAACCACTAACATAACGTGAAATCAGTCAACCACATTTACAATAAGTGGGACTGATTCCATGAGAAACAACAACCCTTTCTGCCTTCTGAAGGTTCTGGAAATGTTAGAATTGGAAAACAGCAGCATCTCTATGTCAGGAGTCTTGAAAAGTGTCTATTTAAAACTATATACTACAAACTACTGTATAATACTAAGCATTATCGCAGATGTGGGCTTTTTGTGTAGTAGAATTGAAGTCCACTGATTTATCAAAGTTTCTGCATCATTCAGTCATTGTGGTCCTTTACATTCTGCAAAAGTGAGAAGAACATGAAGAATGATTACTTGAGAACTTGGGGAACACTATGATCTCATTCAGGAGCTGAAGCTGCATAACAAGTGATTCTAAAGGTATGTTCATATATAAGTGGTGAAATTTGAGGCTCTGCATCTGCCTATTGATTATCTCATTAAAAAGGAGCATTCTTTTTCAAGGAAACCTGGTAATTTGCAGTTCTTCATGGGCTTGAACACGCTAATGAAATCGCTCTGCTCTTGGTTTTAATCAGTTTTCTCTCATTGATATTGCTTTGCAAATGTACGTCTTTGAGACTGAGAGATCCCAGATCTTCCAGCTGTGAACTGCCTTATATTGTGTTTAACCTCTGCCTTTTGGTAATCAGTGTATTGCTTGTCATTTTGTGCCCTGCTACAAGCCACACTGGCATCTTGATGCACATTTGTCTGGGCTGCAACCATGACAATGGAGCTCTGATTGGTCAGTCTGATTTTTCTATGCATCCCACTGTAAAAATGATGTCACGCCTCCATCCATCTTACACCACCGCTTAGCTCACAGAATGTCTATCTGTTTATGCTCCAGCATGTGATCTTAGATCTGCAGATACTGACCTTCTGCAAACACCTTTAGAAAAACACAGAAAAAATGGAGAGGCCTCATTCAGTTCTGCTTCTAAACTGGAACTCAATTGCACCTCTTATTAAGGAGTCAGGCTCTGTGCACAGTTCTAGGAAACATTTAAAAACATAACCCTTTAACTTAGGGTTTAATTAAGGGTTCTTGGTGTATCTTTTAAATCTGATCTGTGTCATTTTCTTAAAATGAGTACTCATCATTTTTGAATGAGTACTTTATCACCTATCTGTAAAACACTTTGAGCTGCCACCAGCATGAAAAGTGCTGTATGAAAATATTTTTATTATTATTATTTTCAATAATTCTGTGTTTTTTTATTTTTGGTCTATAAAAGTCAGAGTCTGTGTGAACAGGCTTTTGCAGTAACAACATCAGCGAAGTAGCAGTAGTGAAGCATCTGAATACAGGTCAACATCTTGAAGATGTGCTGTTGATACATCACTTACATTAAATAGATGTTTAGTTATGTTACATAAAGTAAAGTTACTATCTTAGTTCCATTATGCAAAACTCAACTTAACCCTGGTCCAAATCCTAACCCTACCCTTAACCTCAACCCAAAGCCTAATCCTAACCTTCACTCTGGCCCTAATCCTAACCATAGCCTTAAACATATCCCAAAACCTAATGCGAACCCTCACCCTGACCTAACCCCAATCTTAACCAAACCCTAATTCAGTTAAACCCCAGGTACAGAATGGTGTCAGTGTTCAGTGACCTTTCAGATTAACATCTAAAGATATGAACTTGGACACCAAATAAAGTGAAAAACTGAATTCAGCAGATTGTAAAAAATTTTTTATTCATGCAGTTAATTAAAAGTCTTGTGATGATCCACTGAATGTGTTCACTGCTACTACATCATTGATATGCTGTTGACATGTTGCTGAGAGTCTGTTGAGTGTTTATTTATCTAAAAGGGGTCACTCAAAATAAAGTTACTACATGCGGTTGCTATTAACACCACTGTGAACAATTCTGTGAACTGTTCATTTAATTGTACAGAAAACTTAAAAAGCAGGGGTTCCCCTTCACCTTAAGGATTTGATTACACACTTAAAGAAAAAAAATCGTTTATTATTTGGAATTGCCAGCCATCCCAAAACTCTCAATAATATGAGACTTTCAGAAACCCCTCCTTGGGTGCGGCTTTCTGTAATGTATGACTTTCTGTTTCTGTCTCTCAGCTGGAGTGGAGGATACTGGCAGTCTCCGGAGGCTGATGTTGTGAGATCAGGCCTGTGTGCGGCACTCACAGCAAACAGTAGGAGCTTCAGCAGCAAAGCCTCCCGTGATCAATCCTGTAGCCTTCCAGTGACTTTTTTACGCACCGAGGCACTGCAAACTGAACGCCATCAGCTCTGTACGCAAGGCTTGCATGTTTGCGCATATTAAAAATAAATAAATACATGAAAAGTGATGGCCACTCTGTGAGTTCCCTTCTTTGTGTGCTAGAATTTTGTATAAATTGAATGCAAACAAAACAGAGAGACGGAGGAAAGACCTGAGATAAAAGCACTAAGATGATGGGGAAGAAGTGAGATGAATTTTAAAGAGAAGGAGAAAGAGAGAGATGGGGAAAACAAGCAAAAGTGTGGGACTGAGGGAGAATGACAGAGTGAGCAAGATGGAGATTGTGAATGCTAAAAGATTTCTCAGCCTTTCACACAGCTCTGCTTACATGTTGGTATAAACAGAGCTCAGTCTGCGATAAAGCTACGATGAAAAGCATGGAAATATTTCAACACAAAGCAAACACTGCCAATGAAAAGACTTTGTTTAGTTCACAGTGAATGGTATTTATGGAAACTCGTATGCGCAGTGAATGTCCTTTCATGTTTGCCATACCAAATAACTCATTCCTTTACACTTCAGCGGCGCGTGAGAGGGTTAACTCCAGCGCACGTGCTCTACTCAGAAGCCCCCTCGGAGATGCTTTCCCTCCTAATGAATACGGCTGTTTGTTGCCATTGAAAGAAAAGCTGCGACTGTTTCATCATCTCAAAAGAGGCTCATTTTGAATTCCAGGCACTAAATGTAGGGCCCGGCCGTCTCGCTGGGACTGAAACCCGGACACAAGCAATTAATAAGAAGGATTTTCTAAACGCTTCTAAAGAAAATAGCCCTGAGCTAAGTGGCCGACTGTAATTCCTCCTTTTTTTTGGGGGGGGGGGTGTGGGAGGTGGTGGGCGGTGGGGTGTAGTAATTGAATTTTACTTCTTTCAAGGGAGCAATTAGCAATTTATTGTGTGCCTCAAGACAGCATACGTGTGGAGGTAGAAAGCTTTGAATTTCCTCAGTCTTCCTCAGTGAAACATCTTTCTTGGTGCTGAAGCTGAGCACTGAAATACACTGGAGTGTCCTCAAAGTGGTAGCATAAATACTGGTCTTATAGGAGCACAGAGCAAATTCACATTATGAGCTTCTAGCCGTAATCAATGGCACAGCTTGACTAGATCAATGTGCAGCTAAAACGACCTTTGTGGCATGATATTTGATTTTTTTTTTTGGACACACAGAATGTAGCCCCCCATTAGGTTGATTACAAAAACATCGCTTTTGAAGCTTTCAGTAGGCTAACAGGTGGCCTGGCAGAATAGGTCTAGAGCTTGCTTCAAACAGATAAGCGACAGCTTTGAGCAACTGAACATTTGAAAGACCAATTTGAGGAACGACTAATCTGCAGAACTGACAGCAGTTTCCGTGAATAGCACAGTGTGACCCTGAACCTAAGGGAACCCAGAGCTACCATCCCACACGAGGGCTCGAGACGGAGATAACCACAAAAAAAAGCAGCAAGAAAAATCCCATTGAGTCACGTCTGACCTGCAAACCCTGAGCGTGATTAAAAATGCACCGTGTCATGCTGTTTACCGGGGGGGAGTGTACAGCCAGACACTTCCAAACACTGTCAGTTCCTCGCTTGCATGTGTCGCATGGTTAATTGCAGCCTGTGATTAAGACGCGACTAGTCAAAAGCAATTTGTCTAGAGGGACAACTCATCCTCAAACTCAATTAAGGTTAACCCAAGAGACGATGCATGTCTTTTCATATGCTGCTTTTGCATAAATGAAGCAGCGCCGCATGTTCTGATTTATCGCAGGAGAAAGCGACACGCTATGACAATGCGTTCAAATGACGAGATGGGTCCTAAAGGAGCGAAGACGGCAAGAAAACAATAATGGAAGCACAGAATAATGTTCTAAAGTAATGTACTATGATATTAAAGGAGACATGGTAAACAAAACTGTGCCGCCCCCCTCTCCGCCCCCACTCCTCAGCCAGCCTGCATACTTTCACCATTGCTGCTGCTTCACAGGCGGACATATCTGATGGACAGGCCTGTGTAAAGCTGAATAATTCACAGCAATTACTGAATAATAGGATAACTTACTTGGAAAGAAGCCCCCCAGGGTAAGACATCCATTCTTATTTTCTGTCCTGATCAAATGATGAGGTCAGCCCTAATGTTGACCCTTTCATTTAATGGCTATAATCTAATTATATCATTTTTTATCTGCATAAAAAAAAGATGTTCTTGAGACTTTTTCCATCAGAAACTTTTTATGGTCAGATGATTTCATTTTGTCATTGAATAATAGTGATCTAAGCATGCATGTTTTATAGGTGGATCATTCTACTGAATTAGACAGATAGATAGATAGATAGATAGATAGATAGATAGATAGATAGATAGATAGATAGATAGATAGATAGATAGATATGCACTGTAAATGATATGTTAATAGTTGATTCTTTAAAAAAACATGTTTACAATTTCTTATAAAATGAAGTTGAAAGATTGAGATTGATGATCCCTGGCTCTCATGGCTACATCTGCAATTAAGCAAAACTTTTTCACATTTTAATGAAAAACGTCATTATTTTCCATTATTAGTGTTCAACTGTTTGAAGCTGTTTGCTAGTCATGTACTAGATAGTGTTTTTGAGTGCCCAATTTAGCAAACACTGCCACTATCAAAACATTTGGTAAGGTTTCGGGAGCTTTATTATTCTATTGTTGATAAACTGCAACATTCAATCATTTATTTTAATAAAATGAACCCTCCAAGTCAGGTAAAGCTCTAAAATGTGTTTTCAACTCTGATTTTGAACCATATTAGTAGAATGATCCATACATAAGTTGTACAAAAAACATGATTTATTTATTTATTTGATTTCAAGAGTAGGTTTAAGCACCATCCTATACTTGCTGGACTCAGTTATGGTTTAGGCTTATAGTAAAATAGTAAAAAGGTAATTATAAAAGTAAGTAATATGGGCTCTATGTATGTAGCTCTGTGTTGAGTAAAGATGGTAAGGTCTTTTTGTAAGCTTTTTTTTCACTTTGCTGATTAACGTGCATCAATAGAAAACTGGCATGACCGGCTGAATCAACTAACAGAAGGACACCTGTGGTGTGTCCTAGGTTAGTTTTCAGTTGATTGTTAGCTTTCACTTGGTGCACCTCACACAGCCAGGGAATTGAAGGGGAACACAGTTGTTGAAGCTGTATGGGTGGGACAAACCATATGAGCCTTGGGATTGGTTAGGAAACTGCTTACATAAGTGCTACCCAAGCTGTGGACTTCCCAGTTTACATTAAGAGAGGATAATTTGGGGGGAAACACATGGGCACTATTTATAAAACATTTCAACAAATGTCAAGAACCTTGGGCCTTTAAGATTAATAACTGCATTATAAGCCTGCAGGATAAATGTTTACCTTAACAACTGACCAGGAACAGAAGGTTACTTGCCTGTAACTGGCACATCCAATGTCCTCCTCTAGCTAAGGACTGCTATCTGCAATATTTCTTTAGGATCAATAAAATTATTTCTATGTATGTATGTATGTATGTATGTATGTATGTATGTATGTATCTATCTATCTATCTATCTATCTATCTATCTATCTATCTATCTATTGGTCAATTATGTTTAGTTCAAGGCTGAAAACTTTGCAGTCATTTTGGAATTCGTCTCATGATGGTTTTAGACGTGTCCCTCACTGATGACCTGAAGGAGGGATTTTTAATGCACAGATGCATCTTTTGGACTAATTGCTGTTTCTAGGGGCCTGGCACCAAACACATATGCAATTCAGCCCCTTTAATGTGGTTTAAAGTGCAACATCCCCCCCCAGCAATGTCTCATTTCAGTAGTCTAAAAGGCCAAATTCATCATGTGCATCTATGTATATAGCTTGTGAGTGACAGCTGGTACAATTTAGAACATAGAGGGAAAAACAGCCTCAGATCTGAGTGTACTTTGTGCCACTGACTGGCAGCTGGTCAAATGCACTCAGAGCATACTAGTACAGGGATTGAAAAACAGCCCTTGTTCCCTTGCTGCTTCAGACTTTTGCAAGTAACTGGAGCGAGCTGAATGGAGTCTGCACCTGGAGGACTAATTTGAAGGCCATGAAACCAAGGATGAGGACGCATCAATGTCAACCCTGTTCCACAAAGAGTGAATATATTCAGACACTGAAGCATATTCCCCTGAGAAGACAGAGGAATAAACACAATCTCTGTAATGCTACTTATCAGGTATCTTCACAGTGGAATGCCATATGGGCTCCACTGGGCCTGAAATAAGGGACAACACCTACTGTACCTTCTCAGAACTGCATATGTGGGTGTCATCAGTTTAAATAAAAGATACACAGTTCTTTAGCCTTCTACACAGCATTGTACAACCCCAATTCCAATGACGTTGGGACGTTGTCTAAAACATAAATAAAAATAGAATACAATAATTATTATCCATCCATCCATCCATCCATTTTCTAAGCCGCTTCTCCGTCAGGGTCGCGGGGGGATGCTGGAGCCTATCCCAGCAGTCTTCAGGCGGAAGGCAGGATACACCCTGGACAGGTCGCCAGTCCATCGCAGGGCAGACAGACAGACACAAACAGTCACTCACACACTCACACCTAGGGGTAATTTAGCATGTCCAATTGGCCTGACTGCATGTCTTTGGACTGTGGGATTATATTATTATTATTATTATTATTATTATTATTATTATTATTATTATTATTATATTCAATTGAATACACTACAAAGACAGGCTATTTAATGTTCAAACAGATAAACTTTATTGTTTTTTTGCAAATATTCACTCATTTTGAATTTGATGCCTGCAACAATGTTCTAAAGAAGTTGGGACAGCGGCATGTTTACCACTGTGTTACATCACCTTTCCTTTTAACAACACTCAATAAGCGTTTGGGAACTGAGGACACTAATTTTTGAATCTTTGTAGGTGGAATTCTTTCCCATTTTTGCCTGACGTACAATTTCAGTTGCTCAACAGTCCGGGGTCTCCGTTGTCGTATTTTGAGCTTCATAATGCGCCACACGTTTTCAATGGGAGACAGGTCTGGACTGCAGGCAGGCCAGTCTAGTACCTGCACTCAGCCATGCTGTTGTAACGTGCAGAATGTGGCTTGGCATTGTCTTGCTGAAATAAGCAGGGATGTCCCTGAAAAAGCCGTTGCTTGGATGGCAGCATATGATGCTCCAAAACCTGTATGTACCTTTCAGCATTAATGGTGCCTTCACAGATGTGCAAGTTACCCATGCCATGGGCACTAACACACCCCCATACCATGCTGACTTTTGAACTTTGCGCTTATAACAATCCGGACAGTCCTTTTCCTCTTTGGCCTGGAGGACACGATGTCCATGATTTCCAAAAACAATCTGAAATGTGGACTCATCAGACCACAGGACAACTTTTTCCACACTTCGGGCCCAGAGAAACCAGCAGCGTTTCTGGGTGTTGTTGATATTTGGCTTTCGCTTTGCATGGCAGAGTTTTAACTTGCACTTGTAGATGGAGCGACGAACTGTGTTCACTGACAGTGGTTTTCTGAAGTGTTCCTGAGCCCATGTGGTAATATCCATTACAGAATGATGTCGGTTTTTAAAGCAGTGCTGCCTGAGGGATCGAAGGTCACGGGCATTCAATGTTGGTTTTCTGCCTTGCCGCTTACTTGCAGAGATTTCTCCAGATTCTCTGAATCTTTTAAGTAAGTAAGTAAGTAAGTAAGTAAGTGATACATTTTTGATCCCACAACCAGGGAAATTCCACCTCCGCATTTAACCCATCCGTGAAGTGAAACACCACATACACACTAGTGAAAACACATACTAGGGGGCAGTGAGCACACTTGCCCAGAGCGGTGGGCAGCCCTATCCACGGCGCCCGGGGAGCAGTTGGGGGTTAGATGTCTTGCTCAAGGACATCTCAGTCATGGACTGTCGGCCCTGGGGATCGAACCGGCAACCTTCCGGTCACAGGGCCAGCTCCCTAACCTCCAGCCCATGACTGCCTGATATTGATGATATTATGGACTGTAGATGATGAAATCCCTAAATTTCTTGCAATTGCACGTTGAGAAACATTGTTCTTAAACTGTTGGACTATTTGCTCATGCAGTTTTTCACAAAGTGGTGAACCTCGCCCCGTCCTTGCTTGTGAACGACTGAGCCTTTCAGGGATGCTCCCTTTATACCCAGTCAAGACACTCACCTTTCCAATTAATCTGTTCACCTGTGGAATGTTCCAAACAGGTGTTTTTTGAGCATTCCTCAACTTTCCCAGTCTTTTGTTGCCCCTGTCCCAACTTCTTTGGAACGTGTTGCAGGCATCAAATTCAAAATGAGTGAATATTTGCAAAAAACAATAAAGTTTATCCATTTGAATATTAAATATCTTGTCTTTGTAGTATATTCTGCTGTAGGTTTTCTGCTGCAGGGGCCTAGGCCACCTAGGGCCTCCCCGCAATCTCCCGATCGCGAATACAAGCAGCGGAAATTAGCTTTCTTCGTCGGGTGGCGGGCTACATGCTCTGCGATAGAGTGAGGAGCTCGGCCATCTGGAAGGAGCTCAGAGTAGAGCCGCTACTCCGCATTGAGAGGAGCCAGCTGATGTGGTTCGGGCATCTTATTCGGATGCCCCCTGGACGCCTCCCGGTGGGGGTGTTCCAGGCACAGCCTACCAGGACAAGACCCCGGGGTCGCCCTAGGACCCGCTGGAGGGATTATGTCTCCAAGTTGGCCTGGGAGCGGCTTGGGGTCCCCAGGAATGAGCTGGAGGAAGTTGCGGGGGACAGGGTCATCTGGGATTCTCTGCTCTCCCAACTGCTACCGCGACCCTGTTTGGACTAGCGGTCAACGATGATGGATGGATGGATGTATTCTGTTTTTATTTAAGTTTTACACAACGTCCCAACTTCATTGGAATTGGGGTTGTAGTTCTTAAAAGTGCATTGGTCAGCTAAAACTCTCCCATTAAATATTCCTTAAAATACTGAATGTAAACCATAACATGATTGTGCTGGTGTCACCAGGACTTTTGCACAGCCCTGCAGGGACTGTACAAAAATATGCAAAAGTTTGAATGCCCCTGGTCAAATTGATATGTTTTGTTGTTCTAAGTATGAAATAAACACATTTTCTACAGAACACACCAAATGACATTTTTCAGCTATTTTTAGTGTATAGTTTATATTTAGTTGAGTTAAATATAATGGAAAAAAAAATTAAATGTGCTGTACTTTTGCACAGGTCACATTTCATGTTTAGTTTTTACCTAGTATGTTAAATACAGCAAGCAATAAATGTGCATTATAAATGTGCAGAATTGTATTTCTAGCACGAAGGACTCACAGAGTAAGTCAGGAAACAATTTTAAAGTCTACATGAGTCGTGATATGCCATCTTTCCTCAAGGCCGAAGCTTGTAGCACGCCACAATACAAAATTCTGTTCTATTCATAGCAATCCATTATTAATCAGTTTGTACAATTCATTTTATATCATCCTAGATCTACAGTGTCACAAACGACCTCGCTATCTAAATAGGTGAAGATTCACTTGAGCAAATGCAGCTGTGGTGAAGGATTAACGATGGAGCATTTACAGTGATGTAGTAATAATCACAACTATTAATTTAGGATTATTGCATTTTCCTTCTTACAAAACAAATCCCTGAAGTGCTATACAAGGTTGACGACTGAAAAAATACACATTGTCCATGGAAGCTAAGGAACTCCAAATTTATAAGCAACTCTCAAAAGCAGTGAAGTATAGATGTATAGACTGAAGGTGTTCATTGTATTCCAAGGCCAAAGACCAAAAAATGGAAACCTAGTGCTAAAAGGCAAATATCATCATACATTTTCAGTATTTCAAAACATTACATTCACTCACGAATCCATATACAACTTGATCACCCATTCAGTCTACAGCAATTTAGCCTGCCCATTCAACCTACAGTAGTTTTGCTCTATCCATTCAGCCTGTAGCAGTTTACCCCCATCCATTTAACTAACAGCAGTTGTGCTCTGCCCATTCAGTCTATAATAGTTTAGCCTTGCCCATTCAATGTCTAGCAGTTTAACACTGCCTATTCAGCCTAAGAGTAATTTAGTCCTGCCAGTTCAGTCTTTAGCAGTCTGTCCTGCCCATTAATCCTAATAGCAGTTTAGTCCTACCCATTCAGCCTAATAGCAATTTAGTCCTGCCCATTCAGCCCATAGCAGTTTAGCCCTCCTCATTCAGTCTATAATAATTTAGCCCTGCCTATTCAGTCAGTAGGAGTTTTGTCCTGCCCTTTCAGTCTATAGTAGTTTAGCCCTGGCCTTTGAACATACAGCACTTTTACCATGCCCATTCAGTCTAAAGCAGTTTAGCACAGCCCATAATAGCAATATAGTCTTGCCCATTTATTTTATAGCAGTTTAGCCCTGCCCATTAAATCTATAGCAATTTAGCCCTGCTTGTTTAGTCTATAACAGTTTAGCCCTACCCATTCAGTCAATAGCAGTTTAGTCATGACAATTCCGCCTATACCTGTTTAATCCTGCCCATTCAATTTATAGCAGTTTAGTCCTGCCCATTCAATTTATAGCAGTTTAGTCCTGCCCATTCAGTCTATAGCACTTTAGCCCTGCCCTTTGAGTCTATAGCAGTTTAGCCTTGTTTTTCAACATGCAGCACTTTGGACCCACTCATTCAGCCTATAGCAGTTTAGCCCTGCCTATTCAGCCTAAAGCAGTTTTGCCTTGCTCATTCAGCCTATAGAACTTGATTCCTGCCATCCAATTTATAGCAGTTTAGCCCTGCCAATTCAGTCTATAGTATTTTAGAACTGCGCATCCAATCTATAGTATTTTAGCCCTGCCCATTTAGCCTTTAGCAGTTTTGTACAGTCCCTCTTAGGCTGTGAAGGGTATCCTGGTGACACCAGCACAAGGCTTGGTGTTAGTTATCGTGTACTTCATTCAGTATTTGTGGGTTTTTGAATATTAAATGGGAGAGATTTGTCTGAACCATATACTTTCAAAAGTTACAATGCTGTTTAGAAGGCTGAATATCGGTCAATCAAAGCCCTGCCCATTTAGCCCATAGCAGTTTAGCCCTAGGCTTTTAACACTGAAGTAATACAGAGTGTTCTTCCCACAGATAATCAATAGTGGACATATTGGAGTTTACTCACCTAAATGGCTCACGCGGGCCCAATGTTTTATTTCACACTTCTATAACCTAAGAATAGCTCAGCCAGTTTGCACTGAAGTCCCTGTAATTACTGAAGAATAAGTTTTAGTATATAATAAGCCTGATATTTTAAGGAGGTAATATATGAGAAAACAATTAAATGTTGTGTTGTCCCTGGCTGAATAGATCATTGTAGCCTTCCAAATGAACCAAAGGAGCATTTTAAGTTTATTTCAGTCTGAAAATGGTCATGTACAACTTCGGGCCGTATTTGGTACATAAAAGGTACAAATGTTATAGGTGGACTTCAGAGAAAAAGCAAGAATTGGCAGAACAATGTAGAATATTGTCCTGTTAAGGGAAATCTTGTGAAAGAAATTTAGCGTTAGTGGAGTGCTGAGGGAAGACTTATGTGCAAGAGAAAACCTTGATCATTAGGAGAGCTGGGGAGGTAGCTGTGGAGCAAGACGTTTGCTTTAACAGATGAGGAACTGAGGAGTTTGAAAAGGATTTTATAGCCAGCTCTGAACCTGATTAGAGTTCAGTGAGCACACAAAGCAGGCCGTCTGCTCAAATCAAGCCATTTGAGGGAATAATTGTCACCTTGCTTTTGAACCAGAATGTCAGTGCTACAGTTGTCCAAACTTTTAATGAAGCCCATCTCGCATATCCAGTCAGCGGTGGAAGACGCACCTCTGCAGCAGCGTTAATGAGGAAGCAGCCTGTCGAGCTCTTCTCCAAAGACAGTCCAAACCCTCGCTTGATTGCTACCATTACTTTTGGCTGCTTTTAAGAACAGTTTTCACCCTGTCACAGTCTGTGATTTAGTCATGATTCTGAAAGAGTTCAGTTCTTGAGGTTACGTCTTTGTTCTTTGCCCTATGAAATGTGCAAAATGTAAGAATAGAGAGGTCATAGATGTTTACGTGGACTGTAGCAGTGTGTACTAAGTCATCATACATGCTTGGTAAGCTGAACAGGGCAGCAGTTATCATCATGTATAGTCTGGTAGGAATAGACATTAATTGTCATAGCCCAGAAAGAAACTGCTATCTGCTAAAATGCATAAATGGTGACTTAAATTAGTTACATAATAAAAACAAATAAAGAACACTTGAATAATAAAATACCAATAATGCAGTCTATAATCCTTACCTAATCTGGTTAACTTAAAAATTTAAGCTCACTAAACTACTAATATTAAATTAACAGAAGAATAATTTGCTTTTGCATTGGGTAGCTTATTATTTGAAGTTCAATACACTTAAAATTAAGGCACTTTAAGTTAAAGAAGTTGCAGCATTTTTTATGATGTGCACTACCATTCAAAAGCCCCAATTAAATATCATAAACTCAATTTGCAAATAAATGCATAAAATGGTTTCAATAAGCTCCCTGCAGATGGTGTTGCATGAGGATGATCGGGCTATAAATACTTGCGGGGCGTATGACGGGATTCATAGATTGAGAAGGGATGGTACAATGCAGTGAATACCTCATTCATTGTGTGGAAAATGGGTTGCAGATGTTAATATTTGTCAAAAACAAGTGATAGCATGTAGGCATGCCAAAGACCATAGTGTGAAGAAAGTAGCTGAATGTGCAGGTGTCTCAAAGCATATGGTTATACAGGTCTACCAGCAGTCTCAAAAATCCCAGTCTACAGGAAATTCTCATCAGAATATTGGCTGAAAGACAAAACTGACAGACTGCCAGTTGTACTGTTCATCACCTGAAACATGTTATCTTGTCATTTCTGCGTGTATGTGAATGATGTTCAACGTAGACCTCGGGGAGCCTATAATGTGTGCAAGGTGTGGTTCAAGCTGGAGGAGCTCTGTGATGTTCTGGGGATGTTTTCATTATAAGGAAATGGGTCTTTGGTTATGTTTACAGTAAATTTGAACCACAGTGCCTACAATGATCTGCTGTACAACCAATCATCTTATGGAACATAACATTCCTGTCCCTGTATTCCAAGATGACATATGATTGATTGGCTTGATGAATATTCAGGAGCATTCACACATCTGGACTGGCCTGCAAAAGCCCCAGATTTTAATTGGAAAATCTGTGGGACTTCCTGGAATGAGTAAGATGCCAGGAAAGGCATCCACAAAATCTGGCCAAACTGCACAAATCTTTCATGCAAGAGTGGCTCAACATTGATGTTGCCTACATCCAGAAACCTGTCCATTCCAAACTGAATCGCAGCTGCTATTCTTGCTCATGCTGGTATTATACATTATTAGGTCCGTTTCAATCATAGGTAACTATGTCTGGTGAGCTTATGATGCTAGCACTCTCCAGTGGCATAATTAACTAATAAAACTAATTTACTACCCTTCAGCAAAGTGTTACCATTAGAGCTTATCTAGCATGTTAGTATAAAACATGTTACACATCAGACCACCAAAGCCAGTGCATGTCACTAGCCATTGTTCACCTGGCAAAAGCTGAGGAAGTAGAAGCCAGCAGGCATGTTCGGTTTGGCCCAGTTTTAATCAGCATTCTATAGTGAAGATGGCCTGACAGCCCTTGGCCTGGCACAGACCTGGAAAGAAGAGGTTTCTGTTAACTGCCAGAGAGGCAGGGCCTTAAATTCCAGCCAGAGTCTAATAACCAACAAACATTTCTCCCCTTGAGACATACTCTCTTTGGAGCAACCTTAAACATAGCTGCCCTTCCATTATTGAAAGGCCAATACTTCCAGAAGCACATGGTCAAACACAGGCCGAGCACACTGACCTTTCCAATGTGTTTGAGTAGACTGTCCTGAAAAGGATATACTTTGGGAAAAACCATGGTACTGACATCCTGATAAGGCTATGCTTCTATAAACAGAAAAAGTGGAGGCCATGTCAGAAACAGAGCTGTTACTCATAGAGGCTATCTTCTGTAGCATGTCTTACTGTTAAAGGTCCACATACTTAAAGGTAAAAGTCCAAATTTAATGAAGGTTTATGTTTATAATATAAAGACCCTTCATTTATTTAATTTCTGGCCATTTAATATAAAAATATATATTTTTGCAGACAACAAAGAGTTGCATGCAAAAGTTTTGACCTCCCTGGGCAATGATGTAGGGGAGTGCGGGGAACAACATAACGTGGGGGAACAAATTAACACAGATTTTTAAAGATTTATAAAGAGCAGAGTGTGCTTCTGGCCATATAACCACATTTCCTAGCCACGTTTTCCCATATAATTTCCCAAAATTCGCAGCAGTTCTTTAGTGTTTTAAAGAGATCTATGCCAATGACTGAGCTGCTGGTCTAAATAACAGAACAACCTTATATTACTTCAATCACCATCTTGTTGCTGACAATGTAGCACTGTTTTGAAGTAAGTCAGATATGGTAAATTTTGTTTATACAGATTTAGGATGATAAAAACATTTAACATTAACATTTCTGTTAATATCTTTCAGATGTTAGTATTTTGGTTTTAAGTAAATATCACTGCTGTTGGAAGGAAACCTCTCATCTCATCATTTTCACATCAGTTTTTAACCTAATTTGAAAATACCTGTTGCCCTTTACATTGTGTGCAAATGTCATGATAAATGGACCAAAAGAAATAGTCCAAAATTCAGTTTTAAAATTGTATTTTTTTCTTTCTACTGTGAAGTTCAAATTTTGGAGATGATGTTTTCTTCTAATAGCGGTGATATATTGATGACATTGATGTTAACAGTTTGTAAGCTGTAGTTATTCAGAAACAACGTTCCACATTTAAATGATGTGTAATGGTTTTATTTGCTTTCCTTCACTGGACAAGAAATAAATTTACCATTGTTTCACAAATAGTCTCATATCTCAGGTTTTTGTGTATAAATTGTAAGTTGACCTGTCTGTCTGTCTTAGAGAAAGATAATATATAATGCAGTATGTTTGCAAAATATATTTGTTTCTTGCAACATGGAATTATATTGAATTAACTTTATTTACACTAACTCATCTGACTTTTCTAGCAAGTGTTACAACTAATACTCTAATAACACTGTGTGTTACAGTGAACCCACCCATGGGGTAAATTGTAATATTGTGCTTTCCCTCACTCTCAGGGGAATTGTACATGGATAGTAGGTGCTAGAAATATATTTCAAGATTTTGGAGATTTATATGTTGCTTGTTAAAAAAATACTCCAGCTGTAATATTTTTAAAGTTATTCATCAGAAAACTAAATGTGTTAGCTTGTGCCCCGCTCTCCCCTATTTTGTTGATTTTTGAAAAAGTTGAACACATCCTCTGCAGAGGATAAGCTTCACAATTTCTGTTTATGTCCTGAGTTTAATATATGGGAAAACAAATAAAACATCACATAAATTCTGCTCAGGCCACATTTTATGTTTCATATTTTTCCCCCAACATGTTAAATTCAAATAAACAACAACATGTGTAGAAAAGTGTTCCTGTACAAGATGAGGTGCTTATTTTCATCTAGAAAATCAACACTGTCCCTTCAAAGTTTAGTCCCAGAAATTAGTTGCATTTTCCATTGTTTGTGATTTCAGTCATTTCAAACACATTCAGATCTGTTTGGTTTCATTTTGTTTTTTTGTTATTTTTTTGTTGTTTTTTATTAATGCAAGTGGATTCTATAGAATCTCCTATAAAAATGTGAAAAACAATAAAGTGGTACTTAATCGCTGTTTTGCCAGGAAATTAAATAAACAAAGGGTGTTCTCTCACTTTTTTGGTACAACCCAGTTTCCAAGAAAGTTGTAACACTTTGAAAATGCAATGATGTGCAAATCATTTAAATCCTGTATTTAGATGTCAAAAGTGCAAAGATAACATGTCAAATGTTGAAACTGAGAAATTGTATTGTTTTTTGAAAAATATATGCCCATTTTGAATTTGAGGCCAACAACATGGTCCAAAAAAGTTGGGACGGGCAACAAAAGACTGCTTTTGGTAAAGTTGTGTAATACTTAAAACACACCTGGTGGTTAATTGGCAACAGGTCTATAACATGATTGAGTATAAAAAAGCTTCCCAGAGAAGCAGAGTCTTTCAGAAGTAAAGACGAGGAGGTGTTCACCACTCTGTGAAAGTCTGCATGATCAAATTGTGTAGCCACTCAAGAATAATGTTTCTCAATATAAAATAGTAAAGAACTTTTGGTTTTCATCATCTACGGTATATAATGGTGCACTGCAACCTGAGGCCTGTCCTCTTCAAGTATCATCAGTATGTGAGCTTTCCGATGAGGGACAGTAACATACTCAACCAAGTCCACAGCAATGTGAGGTGGGCCTACAGGGCTGTGCCACTTCGGAGAGTCTGACCACATCTTCGTGTTCCTCTACCCAGCACACAGGCAACTCCTCAAGCAAGCACTTCTAGTGAGTAAAACTATCAAAGTGTGGAATGAAGAAACTGATCTAGTGCTTCAGGACTGCTTTGACAGTACAATCTGGGATGTGTTCAGAACTGCTGCTGTGAGAGAGGACTGTACTGTTGATCTAGAGGACTATGCTTCTGGGGTAACGGGCTACATCAGCATCTGCATTGAAAGCATTGTTCCTACAAAGAGCTGCAGAAAATACCCCAACCAGAACCCTGAATAAACAGTGAAGTTCGGTCCATGTTATGTGCTCACCATGCTGCATTTCTTTCAGGCAACGCTGAACACTACAAAAGGTCCAGATATGACCTGCGTAGATCTATCAGAGAGGCCCAGAGACAGTACAGGCTGAAGCTAGAGGACTACTCCACCACCGCAGACTCCTGGCGCATGTGACAAGGACTGCAGCACATCACCAACTACAAAGAGATGAGCAGGGTGGTCACAACCAGCGACACTAAATGATGAGCTGAATAAGTTCTATGCTCGCTTTGAGGCACTCAACCCTGGCCGACTGAGAGACATTATGACCACACAGAACACATCACTCACTGTGACGTCTGTAGATGTGTGCAGAACCTTGAAGAGAATAAACCCATGGAGAGCAGCTGGCCCAGACAACATCCCCGGGCATGCACTCAGGGTTTGCACATCTGATGTGTTTGTGGATATATTCAATCTGTCCCTCGCGCAAGCTTTTGTGCCGTCCTGCTTCAAGACCACCACCATCATGCCCCTCACAAAGAAAAGCGCTGTGACCTACCTAAATGACTATCATCCTGTTGAACTCACCCCAATCGTGATGAAGTGTTTTGAGAGAAATAGTCATGACTCATATCCAGGAGACCATTCCGAACACTATAGACCCTCTCCAGTTTGCATACCATCGGAACCGGTCCACAGATGACGCAGTGAACACTGCCCTTCACATAGCCCTCACACACTTGAAATGAAAGGACATGTATGTCATAATGTTCTTCATTGACTACAGCTCAGCATTTAACACGGTCATCCCATATAAACTCTCAGAAAAGCTCCTCACCCTCTGACTGACACATGTCCTCTGCAACTGGGTGCTGACAGACCCCAGTCAGTCAGAATCAGCAGCCGCACATCCAGTACAAGAACAGTGAACGTAGAGGTCCCCCAGGGCTGTGTACTGAGCCCCCTTCTGTACTCGCTCTTCACATATGACTGTGGGGCCTCCCAGAACAACACCAGCATCAACAAATTTGCTGATGATACTACAGTCGTTGGACTGATCACTGGTGGGGATGAGACAGCATACAGGAAGGAGATGCCTGAGCTGGTGGCCTGGTGTTATGACAACAATATTTCCCTGAATGCAGACAAGATCAAGGAACTGATTGTTGATCCAAGGAGGAAGGAGGAGCTGCACACAGCCCTGTATATAGGTGAGACAGAGATTAGAGAGGGTGAAGACCTTCAAATTCCTCCGCATCCACATCAGTGAGGATCTCATCAGGTCTCTCCTCGTCATCAGGAAGTCCCAGCAGCGACTGTACTTTCTGAGAAGGCTGAGGAAATTTGGCATGCCAGCCAAAATTCTTAGTACCTTCTACAGGACTATGATTGAGAGTGTTCTTACCAGATCTATCATGGTCTGGTATGGAAACTGCACTGCTTAGACTCTCCAGCATGTGATCAAAACAGTCCTGGTTTAACACACAAACACTGGTTTAACTTTTGGCTGATTTTGCACTCAATAACTGCATACACAGTACTGCTGATATGTGAGTATTAATGTTTTACATCTGTTACTTACACAGAACACTACTATTTGCATCTGTTACTTGCAACATGCACTTTATTAACAACTGCTCTACATACTTGCACATACACACATGTAACTTAAAGTTTCTTTCATCTTTGCACATAAAACTGTACTTTTTACTTTTTTACTATTGTTTTTAGTGTTATTCTTATATTTTCTTTTTTTTTCTAAGATTATCTAAGATTAAGAATATTTTTGGTGAATGGAGGAACAGCAAAGTAAGAATTTCATTGTACAGTGTAACTGCCTGTTCTGCTGTGCATATGACAATAAAACTCTTGAATCTTAATAACATTAAATTATTCAGAGAATCTGGAGAAATACAAGGCTAAAAACTAGGATTTGTTGGCTGTGTTTTTTGGTCCCTCAGGCAGCACTGCATTAAATACATGATTCTGTAGTGGAAATCAGAAACACTTCTGAAAAACCCTGTCTATAAAAATAGTTTGGCACTGCATCCAAAAATGGTAATAAAAACTCTAAAACACAAAGAAGAAAGCATATATAAACACAAGGTTCCAGGGACACTGCAACCTTCTCTGGGCCTGTGCTCATTTAGAATGGACTAAGGGAAAGCAGAAAAGTGTCCTGTGGTCTGATGACCACAATGCGGGCTAACAACCACTCAGCTCATTATCAGTGCACAGTTCAAAAGCCAGTATTCATGATGGTATAGAGAGCCATCCAGATGACGTCTTTTTCAGGGAAGGCCTTACTTATTTTAGCATGACAATGGAAAACCACATTCTGCATGTATTATAGCAGCATGGCTACATATTAAAAGAGTCTGGGTATAAACCTGCCCTGCGTGCAGTCCAGACCTGTCACCAGTGAAAACATTTGGCACATTATAAAATAAAAAATATGATGAAGGAGATGCTGAATTGTTGAGAAGCTAAAATCCAATATCAAACAAATATGGGAAAACATATCAATTTCAAAACTACAGCAGCTGTGACACACCAGAAAGACCTAAGAAACACCTGGCAGCAGAGCAGACAGGCAGATGTTTCACATTGTTCTTGTTTAGTAACCACTTCTATGACTTTCTCACCTAATTTTAGGGAATACTGCTGTGTAAAACTTGATCAAAAGCTAGCAAGTGTCAAATGAGTCCACAACATCAACACAAATATGACACAAGGATAGCCAAGGATTAAAAGCAGGGGTGAAGTTACAGGACTTGAATCATACTATGAGATGATTGGTAGCCAGATTGGTATAGGTGTGCAAACTACCTGAATGTAGCCACCATGCCATCTACAAATAGTGCATAATTTTTTAAACTGCATCTCTTTTTCAGCCATCCATATAAGACATATGGCATATGTTGACAGCAGTTGCCTCTGTCTCTCCAGAATCAGAGCTGCCCAGGGTGTGTTTAGAGTCTGGCTAATGGGCTGTAACCACAGGTCACTTTTTACTGCCAATATATTTACTATGAATATGAATTTTGAGTTCATACAACCAATGAATCTTTACAAAGTTACTTAGTTAGAACCCAGTTTTATCAGTCGGCCTTCACTATAGCTAATGACAGTACAACAGTACCATGGTCAAAAGACATGAAACTGGAGCTGTCCCTACTTTGTTTTTTCATAGATAAAAACACTGGATATTTTAATGATATATTAACCATGTACTGGAACTGTCCCCAGTTTTCATTTCAGAAATCTGGTCATGTTACTGTTTGCAGTGTTGTGCATTATGTTGTAGTAAATATTTTAATGTAAAGTCTGAACAGTGAATCTCAAAATCTAATTAAGACAGTTACCACAGCTTGAAACATCAGATGTGTGTTGAAATAGAGCTCTCAGCTCTCAGTTTGTGACATTTATGATACAGAGACAAATAGGATATAAATATAAACTGCATCAACACTGCACCATTCTCAGTGGGGAAATATAGAAAAAGGTGAAAACTAGCAGACATTACTCATCAGCATGAGCATTTAAACCTGCAAATGCCTGATGATTACCGCAATCTAGAGTGAACAAGCACTTCGCCCACTTAATGTGTGATAATGCAACAAGGTTAGCAGCCAACAGCAGACCCTTTATCTGCTTCTACCCACAGTGCGAGGTTAATGTCCAAAAACTCCCTCTATTAGATCGGCCTCATCAACAGCGTAAATGCAGCCGGGTCCACTTCCGAAATTTTATCCGTCCAATCATCCCAGGCAAAAATCCTTCTGATTCGTAAATCAAACCAGCACATGGGCTAACATTCAGTTTGCTGGGTTTTTCTGAGTCTTCCTCTCCTGCTCCCTGGCCAAACATGTCAGTACAGATTCTGAAATGTACATGACACAGGCAGAGACATCCTGTACAGAAGGTCCATGTCACACTGCATAAGACACAAACCAAATACAGGAAGAAGTGTGTGGAGTCTAAGCAGAGCTACAAACATGTTCATGAAAACAAAAATTCTGTAAAATTGTTCTGAAACAGAAATGCTAAATTGTTACTGGTTATTATGACAGTGTTTTTGATAACACTTTGTAATAACAGTTTAATAGCCCATTAACTGATCATTAATAGCTGTGAACCATCATTAATTACTCAGGTTTGGAAAATGTACAAATGTTTTTAAATGACTATGTTGTTGTTGAACGGTGTATTTATGTTTAAAAATCATCGCTGTCCAGCGAAACACATCACTTTTTGTGGATTTTTAGTTTTCTGACACATATAAAATGAATTTGAATTTCGTACACTTGCACAATGAAACTAAAGAGAGTGGATAGCTGTAAGCTGCTGTGTCTATGCGCTCCACCATCTTTGGGGAAATATGATCAATAATAAATTGGCAATTACAGTGATTTTTATCCAGTGTTTTACAAATAGCACCGCACTAAATCCATGCAACATAGCTAGTCAGTTTTCTTTATGTACTGATGATCTCCACAATCTGATCAGAAAAGCATACTGTAACATATAGTGAATAATGTTTCTCCACATTATCCTGTCCTCTGTTTGGGTTTCCTTAAAAGCTTGATTTCTCTGATTGAGTCATCTATCTTGTTGCTGGTCATCCTTTTGTTCTTTTTCCTTAAGATGATCCAAGCACATTTATCATTTCCAATGAATTGATTCTTCTCATAATATGCCCAAAATAAGAGCTGAGGAACAGCACAGTTCAAAACTATCAATGTTGTCCTTGTCCTGCTTTAACATCCATAAACATAACATCTATTAAGAACATCAGAGAAGAAAAAATTCTGCACAGTCTGTAGAGGCAAATCATTACATTTGAAGTTCTACCATAAAAACTGCAGAGACGAACATGAAGGAAGGAAAACAGTTTAATCTAATGATATGCCATAGATAACAATTATTTGCAAGTTGCCAAGTCCTTGTGTAACGTTGCGGAGCGATGAGGAGGCGGACGCATGTGTGAAGAGAAGCGAGATTTATTGAGGGCAAATCCATAATGAGGGTCGAGACAGTCTAGGTTCAGGGAGCCAACACGGATAGAGCGGGGAACAGACATAATGAGGAACACAACAGAGAAACACACCAAACAATATCCAACACTTTAAACAAATCAAACAGCACAGGAATACAATACATACACGTCAAACAAATCAAACAAAGACCACCACTAGACTAGGGAAAACACAGGGCTTAAATAAAGAGGGCTAACAAGGGATAACAGGACACAGATGGAAAATAGGTGGGAACAATCAAGGGCGGAGACAAGAAACAAGGTGGCAGAACCGGGAGGAAACCAAACAAAGAAGCACATGGACATGTAAACACACACACATGGAAGACTGGGAGGGGCCAATCATGACATTTGGCACGGGCCCGTCATCAGCCCAGGTCTTCAAACGCATAAAGCCTCACAGATCCTGCCATAATAGGGATGACAGGGGGCGGAGCCTACCCCTTGGGCAACCGAGCAGGGATCAACTTGTGGCAGCGGGGATGACAGAGGGGAATGACGAAACATCAGCATCTGAAAGCAGCAAAGCAGGTGTGTAAATCCAGTCATTTTTAAGACGGGTGGAAGTTTGTGATTGGTCAGAGTAATGAGTGACATAGCATTGGAGTATCCTTGGCAGAACATGTGCTAAAGCTTTCATATATTTTCAAGCTCTTTCATCCTTGTTCTGTCAAGTGCCAGTCTATGTTGTACTTCTTGATTGCTGGATCCTCTGTTGTTAATAACAGATTTCAGTAGGCAAACATTGTTCACCATTTCCACAACTGCTCCATCACTGGTAGAGTCAGCAATGTTTCTCATTGTCAAAACTTTTGTTTTTTTTTTCATATTGAGCTGATTTCAGCACCTTCTCCTGCATATGGAGACATACCCCTGCATCACTGCTGCAAGAAGTTTGAGTTTACCTATGGGTGAAGATGGACAGTAATGAATTACATTTAGTCTCATTACTGGGCTTCTTCCCTGCAATGGTACTTTTTTAAGTAAAATGAACTTTTACAACATTTCAGACAAACTCATCATTTGGTGAACTCAGTACACAAGATGAATAGATGTATCCAAATGGTCTTTTCAAATGAACTAAAGAAAATGGTGATACTATCAGCTGCTAAACGCACCAAATCCTCTGGTTTTCATTACTTACCTTGAGCCTGAAGGAGCAGCTGGCTAGCTAAGCTGTCTAATTCCTGCTCTCTGCTTCTCTTTGTCCTCTCTCTTTGCCCTCACTGTCTCTCCGTGCTCCATTCCAGTCTCTTGCTGTCTTTTTTCTCACTGTCTTTATCTCTCTTTATTTTTCTCTCTTACTCCTATTCTCCCTTTTTCCTTCTTTTGCTCCCTATCTTTCTGATTCGCTTCCCTTCTCTTTTACTGTCTCTTTGTCTCTTCCCTCTCTCTTTCGAAAAAGTAAATGTAAATGTTTGTTTGTGTATGAAACAACTAGTATAATTACCAGATGAATATATCAGAGTAAATGCTCTATATAAGTATCAGTGTATTTGCATGGTATAAAGGCAGTGAATAACCAGGGGTGGACGAAGTACACAAATCACGTACTTGAGTTAAAGTAGAGATACCCAAGGTAAAATATTACTCCAGTAAAAATAGAAGTCCTTACTCTAGACCTCAACTTGAGTAAAAGTACAAAAGTAATTGCCTTCAAATGTACTTAAGTATCAAAGGTAAAAGTACTAAAAGATTAATTATGGCTCTGATGTCCTGTCATCATTTTTATAACAAGACTCGCTTCATGAACTCATTTTAGGTGAAAATCCTCCAGAGTCTTTTAATAGAACGTCATTAATTAGTGATGCTGACGTCTATATTTTTAAATAGATTTAATGAAGTAGTGCAAAGTCTGCGCAGCCTGTCATAGAGTATAAACTAGTCCAATAAACACGTAGGAAACCTTATATAATCATGTGCCCATGAAGTGCAAATACTTTAACTTAAGTAGGTAATGCCTATGGGTGCACCTCAAGTCACCTCAAGTAAAAACAGATACTAGTATTCAGCTGTTGAACTGACTGACTGTAGTACTTCTGCTTGTCTGCACACATATCAGTCAGCCCATCTCAGGCCAGAAAATGCCCAATTTTGACCACAGGGCATGTGAATTCATGGGCACAAGCCTACCTGCTTCAGTGTCTGAACACGTGCTCTTGCCTGGATAAGCAGCCTCTTTCATGGCTGTGTAGTTAATAAAGTGGCCACTCGGGAAACACTTCCCTATTAGGGATTTTCATTTCAATTTCTGCTCATTTATATTAAACATTATGAAGTGCATAAAAATGGGTGATAAACCGTGTCTGTTGTTTTTATTCAATTTATCTGGGGGCAATTGCTGAGGGTAAGACATTATTCCAGCAGAATATCATCTCAGCTATGGTGCTTAGCTCATGATTGAATCGCCTGTGTTTTTTTTTTTCTTTTCTTTTTTTAAGATCAAATCAATCTAAGCGTGACACCAGGCTGTGTCTGACTCCACTGACACAGCTGGGAATGTTGTTTATTCCCTATCAGTTACAAGCAGCTACAGCCAGGTAGGGAGTAATCTTTCTAAAGGGACAATTTTTGCTTTCAGTGACTGAAACATGGGAGCGCTTTGCAAAATATGAAAAATGATATCAAACTTAAAGGGGAACTCCACCAATTGTGCTAAATTACTGAATCATTCAATGGTTTAGATGCAAACAAAATCATTCAGAGTGACTCAGTGTGAGCCTGTAGCTACAGCCGTTCTACATGGCTAACAACAGCAGCAGCTTTTGTTTACAATTTATTTTGATACATTAGAAAATTAGAAAGATAGGGAGAGAAATAAAGAAAAAGGGGAGCGAGGAAGAAAGAGGGATTAGAAAATAAAGAGAGAGGGAGTGTCAGAGAGAAAGAAAGAAAAAAGAAATAAAGAGAGAGAGAGAGAGAGAGAGAGAGAGAGAGAGTATACCTGCCGTCACAGAAGCAGAAGAGCCCAGGGCGAATGGAAATTGACGGTGTCAACAACAAGCTACTTGCTGCTCTGCTCAGCAGTTTATAGGGTAGGACAGCAATGTGCAACTGTGATCTATCGCAGCTCCTCTGATGAATAAGTTACTCACATAAGAGTTTTTCTGACACTGTGTGATACAACGGCACCAACACAAACAAGACAAAAGGCGTGCAGAGCACAGAGGTATGTATAGAGCATTGTAAGACCCAAAGAAAACACACACACACACATACACTCACACACACATTTTCTAAGCCACATATCCTTCTGGGTCACCGGGGGCAGCTGGAGCCAAAGAAAACATATTTTTTAATTTATCAGTATTTTACCGTTATCAGTGTGACATATCGCATGTTGTTGGAACCTTGTAACTTTACAGGAGAAGGGAAGAAAAACCTCTTTACTTTTAATATAAGTCACTGGAATGAGACTTTACTCCAAGTTATTTTGAGCTGTTTTTTGTGCATTCATCATGAAATTTACACATAATGTAAAGGAGGACATGCATTTTCAAATTATTAAAAAAAAAGGAAAAATGACAAACATGGAGATATGAGGTTTTGTTCCAACAGCAGCAAAATAAAACATAAGACACATGTCATTGTGCTTTGTGTACATTGTGTAAAAAATGTCATAATGAATGGACCAATAGAAATGCTCTAAAATCACTTAAAACAAAATCTTTTTACACTGGCTTACATTGAAAGGTAAGAGTGTTCTTGCCTTTTCCTGTAAGGTCTCTATTTTGGACAGTGATGGTGTACTCTTGTTGATATACTGTCACTTTAACAAGGCCTTAGCAGAACCATCACAGGTGAGGGTAGTTTGTCTGGGTCTTCAAAAGGAAGGAAATTGAGAGAGTTGCTTCATGAGCACTGATGATAACAAAAAGCTGAAATGCTCAGTTTATGTGTCTGTTTGTACTCTATTTAATGAAATAATATTGTATATTTTTGCTAGACTTATCAGACTGTCAACAGTGATCAAAATTATAGTTTACCAGTTACCAAAACTATGATGCATTTGCTTTGCATTTTCTATATACAATAGATCTAAATCTAAAGGAATAAATAATAGAGAGTGAGTGTAGATTTTTTTTCTGAGTTCTTGGTTTTGTGCTTCTCGGTTAAGTCTTTTTATTTTTTCTCTCCAGAGGTTGATCTCTCTGAGGTAGCAGATCCCTTATGATTGTGGTTAAGCACCACTTCATTGCAGTCACTGGTCTTGGGACTGAAATTCCAGACTCAGCCCACCCCTCAGACTTAGCCAAGTGACCAAAATGAAGGCCTGGATGTGGGTTGAGAGAAGCTTTTAGATATAACAGAACTACTTTTGAGTGACTACTGACTTCTGGCGTTAGCATCATAGTGCCAGTTTAAAACTAAAGGAGCAAAACTTGGATACCAAACCTGCCTTGGCTGATCAGATATATCTGGAGTAAGTGTAAATTTGTGCAAATTGATTTTTCACCAAACCATTCTTTTAAGGGGCACTTTGTGGCCATCCCTGATTGAAATCCATGGTATTTAATGGAAAAATGGGGACACTTTTCAAAAGATTCAAATGTGAAATGGCAATTAAACCTCTATTTCTCAATCGTGAACAGATTGGCTGGGTTAACTGTAGCAGTGTTTTCAGCATCTCATGTAATGTACCAATTAGTTTTATCAACAAATGAGCATATTTATCCTGGTTAAGGAAATAAAACAATCCATAAATTGGCAGCTGTTTTTATTAGTCCTTCATTCACATTGATTTATCACATTTACAAGTTCATTCCTACTGAATTCTTAAGCATACACATTCACAGCTGCTGTCCCAGTTTTTTAATGGGCAAAAATGATGAAAATGGGTGTTTTTGCCCTTTGCCCCCACGCTGAGCTTTGCAGATATGTGGTCATTTAGGATCAATGCTGTCCATCCACCATGGTAATCATTGCTGTGTGCAGGCTTGAGCTTGCAGCACAAGAATGGATATTGAGGACTAGAAGATTGGACATTTTGCCTTCCATAAACAACGCCTGTCCAGTTAATGCTGCCCAAGGTTTAGAGGTTAATTACAGTTCATTAGGAACCATTAGGCAATCGAGCAGAACACTGCAGAACACTGACAGGAGGGAACGAGACAGGCATTCCTTCCAATGACTGTTCACATGCCTGCCCTATAATCACTGATGTGGGATCTGGAGAGTGGTGGATGTTCGGCAGGGCTGTAGTAATTCTCAGGCTAACTGAGGCTCAAGTCCCAGACCTCTGGTTAGGGAGTGACCAAAACTGAGGCTGAAGAAACATGTTCAATTTAATTTCACTTTACCAGACTTTAAGTATCTGAGTCTGAAAGAGGGGCGTGGGGGGTATTGTTAAAATAAATACATACATACATACATACATGCACCCTAGTACTGGGACTGGTGATCCTCCATATTGTATCACCCGTGTAATCCAATGAAAATAGTTCTGTATAATTTCCATTAATTTCCACACATAGCCTGGATCAAGCATTATCTCAGTGTTCACACCAGGACACTCTCAATAACAATAAAAACACACCATGGCCATGTCTATTAGCAGATGTTATTAATGGGTTGACATGAAGTGGAGAAGGACTAGTGTTACTGAACAATCTTGATTTCAGTAAATTACAGAAAAGCCTTCACTCCAAAATTATTACTGTAAACGCACTGCAGATTCATACTGGATTAAAATCACTCCACAATTATTACTGTCAGACTGTAAAAACTACACACGCTGCAGATTCACACTGGATTAAAATCACTGCACAATTATTACTGTCAAATTATTACTGTAAACGCACTGCAGATTCATACTGGATTAAAATCACTCCACAATTATTACTGTCAGACTGTAAAAACTACACACGCTGCAGATTCACACTGGATGAAAATCACTGCACAATTATTACTGTCAGACTGTAAAAACTACACACACTGCAGATTCATACTGGATTAAAATCACTCCACAATTATTACTGTCAGACTGTAAAAACTACACACGCTGCAGATTCACACTGGATTAAAATCACTGCACAATTATTACTGTCAGACTGTAAAAAGTACACACACTGCAGAATCACACTGAATTAAAATCACTCCATAATACAGTCAGACTGTAAAAACTACACACACTGCAGATTAATACTGGATTAAAATTATGGCTTTTGTTAGTAATCACATGAATTATAGGAGTTCCCAAAGGTAAAACTACTCCAGCTCCAGCAGGGGTAAAGAGAATTTCTGCAAGATAAGCATTCTCCTGCTCAAAAACATATCACTCGTTAGTGTGATAGATAGACAGAGCTGCTCTTAGGCATATGCGTAATGAATTTCTGCATTCAGCTAACCTACTTAATAAACGTTGACTGAGCCTAAAGCTGAAACAGCCTTCTGAAACATCACTGCATGCTTTGCGTGGGCAGGGCCATCCACTATCACGCAAACGATGAGGCAAACAGATGTCGTCTGTCAAAGGCACATGTGGGAGAGAGTGACTTACTCTGTGTGGGGTAAAATCCTCTAGCGGTTGCCTGGTAAAGCACAGCTGTAGAGACCAGCTTGCACTGAGTGGGTTCACTGAGTTTGACCAGAGTGCGGACTAAGAACAAACTGCAATCAAGGTTCTTTTCTAATCACTAAATTGCTCACAGTTCTGTGTGACAATTTGCAGTCAGCAGTTGGATGGCGGGTGTGCTCCTTCAGGATGGTGCAGAATCACAGAACTTTTTTTTGGAGCCACAGAGCAGCAATTTACGCCATGCAAGAAATGAAGTACCAATTAATATGGCAATTAACTGAGTACTGTGTAAAACTGTTCACAGTAAGTGCAGTGGTGTAAAACAGGTACTGCGTAACCCTGTATAACCCTAACCCTAACCCTCACTAGTCACAGCCACAATAATAGTCATTTCAGCTAACGCTAAAAGGCTAATTAATTGCAGGAAAAGGCCTTTTCGGTAACACTTCGTATAATTCCTGTTTTATCATACATTTATAAAGCATTATATGGCATTTTTAATACCTTTTAATGACTGGCATAAACTTGTATACTTGTTTATAAGTAGCTATAGTTACATCCATAACACTATAAAATAAGAGTATACAACTTTTTAATGTCAGTTGTTTAACACGTTATAATGTCTGTTCACAAAAACACTGTGAAAATAACCCACTTTAGCACTTTATAAAACGGTTTTGATATATTTTCTGCATCATAACATACCCAGGTGTACATCCAGGTAAAACAAAGAGAACTACTTTAAAGTCTTCTTCCATTTGTTTTGTAAAAAGCTCTATCTATCTATCTATCTATCTATCTATCTATCTATCTATCTATCTATCTATCTATCTATCTATCTAGTTATAGTTATTAGTGTCTACAGTGCTCCTAAGAACACATTATGAATTATGGAACCTGACTCTTGCTTTATAACTAGTGTTTACTTGCTGAATTTCACATATTGGAAGAAAAAAATGAAACTTGAATTGTGGCCTGTGCAAGAGTTATGGTACATTTTATGTTTTTTTTTAATGTTTTTATTTTATGTGGCACATTTTTTACACAACATGTTAAGCTCAATAAATAGAAGCAGAAGAATGTCACAATTACGTGTGTTCTTTTTAGAGGGTGTGTTAACTTATTTTCATAATTCAACAAAATGTGTCATTTAATCATTTTGCATATGATTATAAGAGTCTGGCCATGAAGATGCAAGACTGCACCTTGTTCGCAGTCAGAGTTGAGATAGCTACTGAAAAAATTGTAGTTAGCTACTTTGTACAAAATATGTAGCTACCTACAATTTAGCTACTTTTTGAAAAGGAGCGCACTACTTTTAGCTACTTTCAAAGCGTGATTGTGAGAATGTTTGTGAATCTCTACCTGACACACCAAACAAGCCCAACTGACAGTGTGAACAAAACACTGCATTTACATGTGCGAAAAGAATGATGTGTGAAAGAAACGTACAACTGAAAAGCTGCAAATACAGAAAAAGATCACCAAAAAGTGAATTTAAGTGTAACCAGCTATCAAATTTACACAACCAAAAGTGTGATATCCAACAAAACTTAGACTAAAGGCAAAGTCAATCATTTCAGGTTTTTCCTAACAAAAATCAGCCAAATTAACTGGATACAAACCAAACAATTTTGTGCAAAGCTTTGTCTACTGTTGAAATAAAACTGCTCCAATTTAAACATTTCAGCAAGATACAGACACAGTCCTTTATTAAACTTCAGCAGCACTTTAGCCTCTAAATTCTCATCAGTGACTCTGGTTCTGTTTGGAGTGAGAATCAGGCCTTAATAGTCTCTCGACTGCTGCAGAGCTCCTGCGGCTCCTTGGCAGAACTTGATTTTTTGGTAAAATAACATAATAATCCTCTTTTACCGTAAAATCGTTGTAACACTCTGTTCTAACACAGTTTTCACAATAAATGGTCTTAAGTGCTGGAATTAATGTAGAACTGCTAACTCACCAACCTTTAACGCTGAAGGCTGACATGCAGAAAACAAAATGGCAAAGAGAGAGATCTATAAACATTGAGAATTTGGAGATGAACGGACTTTTTTGCATTTATAATCACTCAGCTGCTTTCCTGATACGTTTTAATCTGCAACAACTCATGAGGCTGAAGTCGCTTCTCATTCTCCAGCTTCTCGTTCAAATTTTCCCGTTCCACCTTAAATGGTGCAGCTGTACAATCTGTCCTGAGGCTTACTGTTAACAGCTGCATTCTGTGGTTCACATTTTGCACAGATTGACTGAAGCCTGTAGTGAAATTGTAGTGAACGTTTTCGCTGTAGCTGCAAAAAAATTTGTAGGCACTACAGCTACTAGTCACGTTTCACAAAACTAATGGTTACAGCTATTAGCTAGAAACAAATTGTAGCTAGCTATAAAATGTAGCACACTAATTAACCACTCCCTCATCAATGACTGCAGTGTTAGTGTTTTAGACAAACTTAAACCATGGTTTGGTGTTTTTATCAGTCCATCTTCTTATGGAATTAAAGCATCACTAACAATAGATCATAAATTACATCCCATTAATCCAAAGGGGACAGGATTTTGGGATTCCCTCCTCGCCCCACTCACACAGTGATACAGACACAAAGACATGCTCACCTATACTCATGTACACATACACCTTCTCACATTCGTTTCTAGCAGTGTGAGAGTATATACAGAACTTGGCTCTGACACTGAATAACATTAATGTTTCTGGCTCAGAGAGGGGTGGAACTGTTGTCATGTTTTCCAGAGGGATGCATTCACTCAGAGACCGCTGTCTATTCTGATGGCACACACTTTTACTGTTACAATAACAATGCAGTGTGTTCACAACAGAATTGAAGGCCATACACTCTAGACTTATAGCGCATTAGTGGAAACCCTTTGAATACATTTAAATTCTATTAACCTTGATATTTTTGGCCACTTTCAAAGTTAATTCATTATGATAGAGATGCTGAATAATAACACCCATAACCTGGAATGGAGGTTGCTCAAAAAGTGATGAAACCTCACTCAAAAGGTTCTCAAAGAGCATCGCTCATGAATGTGCTGAAAGAATCCGAAAGGCTACCGGTCAAAGTATTTCAGCAACTTTATTCCTGTTAGAGAACTGAAAGGAGATGATGTTAATATTCCTTCAGAACCTGGCATGATGTTTCTCTTTTTTACAGAGAATTACAAAGGTAATAATATCAATATTCAGAAAAATAAATGAGTTCAGTGCAGCTGTACAAAGGGTCCCTGTGTTTGTTCTGGAATGCCGTCTATGTGGAGCTCTGTCTATGAATTTTGATGGGAGTGGGCTTCTTCAGGCTGCAATATCTGATCTATGGTGTATTTCATAAGCCTCTGTAATATTTATGATGCATTTAATAAGTCCATAATGTATATTCGATATGTACAATATTTGATGAGAATATATAATATGTAAACATAGACTTGATTGAATTTCCACATGAATAAAACATATTACACCAATGCAGTTCATTTTCTCAGTTCACTTTAGTTTGGCAATAACTCTGTTGACACAATATATTTTATTTATGCAGTTTAAATATTTGAATTAAAGAAAAATTCAATCTATTACATTTGTCAGTGTACAGTCAGCATAACTCCCAAAATTTCATGTGCAAAACTCAGCAACCTTCATTTATTTAATTTCCAGTTAAAATGTCTATTAAGTACAAATCATTATTTTTAGGAGATATTTCTGATGATAATTCTGAAGGTCATCATTTGCATAAGGAAAGAGAAAGTTAAAGTAAAGTAAGTGATATAAAAATTAGAATAGTGTATTTCCTGAAGAAAGTGCATGGTGACTGTGCAGCTTAAACGATTTGAGAATAGTTAGTAAGGTGTTGCTAGGGGGTTGCTATGGTGTTTCTAGGTGGTTTTTAGAGTATCAAAGGTGGTTGATAAGCAAGGTGGTGGCTATGGTATCCAAAGTGTTTACTATGGTGTTGATACGCGGTTGGTATGGTATCCCAGGTGGTTGCTAGGCGGTTGGTATAGTATCCTATGTGGTTGCTTGGCGGTTGGTATGGTATACCTAGTGGTTGCTAGACTCTTGCCAAGTGGTTGCTACGGGGCTGCTAGAAGGTTGTTATGGTATGCAATGTGAGTCAGTGTGGCTTAGAGTTAGAGATGGTGGACCTGAACTGAGTGAGTACATGCATTTTTGTCAGCTGTAGGCAAAAACGAACAGGAGTATATGGGAGGAACAAAGGACGAGAAAAATAAAAGAAACCAATGAGTGTGGGTGAGAACATGGGGGGGGGGGCTTGTCTGAGATAGTATATGCAAAATGGTGTTTTTGGGGCAAGCAGTAATACAGTAGGTGTACAATTTTTATCCCATTCATCCCTAAGGGAAATTCGGAATTTAACAAAGATTGTACGAAAAACTGTATATCGGATCAAAAACCCTGCATAAATGTACACTATTGACAATAAGACCAAACTTTCTTGAACTGGAATGGTGTTGATATCTCAAAAACTGTGGAACAAGTTAGCAAAAGCATAAGTTAACAAAGATTTGGCAGAAAATGTGCAATCACTAATTAAAAGATAAAAAAAATGGGGCTCCTAAAAACTGTGTAGGACCCAAAGCTTAGATTGCATCAGACAAATGGTATTTAAAGATTGCATAAGAAAAATGGTATTTAAAGCTTTTTGAAAGAGAGAAGAAACTCAAGCTGCTTCAGATCTGAAAAAATTCACAGGTGTTTCTGTCCATCCTTCCACTGTGAGAAGACAACTCAGCACTGTGGGTCTGGAAGGTTGTTCAGCTGTCAAGAAGCCTCATTGAAAGCAGAAGACAGACACATCAAACAAAGAAGCTGAACAATGGACTGACCACCAAACCTTAACCTCACAGGATGTGTTAGATTACTTGCATGGTGAAAAGCAGAAAATGCACAACCAACCTGTAAGACTGAACTTAGGAGGTGCAGAAAAATGCCCCTGCAGATTTCTCTCCTGAAATAAATGGAAGGTAAGAGTGGACACAAAACCAGTGATTACCAACCCTCATTCTCGAGATCTAGGCTTAGTCCACATGTGCATGACTATTATTTTTAAAAAGTTTCCTCCTTAATTTTAAATAAACATCCATATGAGCACTTTTTCCCAAATTTTCTCCCCAATTTTGTCATATCCAATTCCACCCATTAGTTTGGACTCCTCCAAACTCATGATACCACCAGCTCTAGGAGGGCAAAAGCTAGCACAGGCTTTCTCTGAGACCTGTGAAGTGCCACCGCATCTTTTTCATTGGTCAGTTAAAAGCACCAACCACCAGTTCTGTTACATCAGCTAACAGACACCTGGTTAACATCACACTGAGTGATGAGGGAGAGGGAGGGGCCACCCTAAGAGTGAATCCCATTTGTGCATTTTTGGACTTGGATGGATGTAGGGTGGGCCAGAGAATGAACTTTCAATCTGCTGATGACAGAGCCAACACATGGATGATTGTGTGACCCGGGAACTCATGAGCACTGTTTTTAAAAAAATCTCAGTACAAATAAAAATGCAAAAAGCACCCAGGCCTCATCCAAATTTGGCAGCGCTGGCAGCAGGCTCTATGTTGTGGGAGTGCTAGATATAGCAGTGACCTCCATAGTGCATTCTGACACCTCAGTATAGTGTAAGACTTGCTGTACATTTACGTGTAAACATGTAACAAGTCCTGTTAGCAATGTTAAAACCAGCACTATTTTGGCTACATACACAAATACGTAGAACAAAGATACGTGAATGTAAAGGTGATAAAAGTACACACTCTGACATCAAACAAAGGAGAAAATGGTATACACTCTGGATGTTACAAGCCAAAGATTTCCCGGTCTACCCAACAGCAGTAAATCTGAATATCTTCATCCTGGGAGGAGTTTTGGAAAAGGTCTACTTTCAGTGACCTAAAATGTAGATTGCATGTGAACAAAAGACCAAAACTCATAGAAAAAGCTACATTTAAAAAAATACTTGTGTACATATGGACAAGACCCTACTTTCCTGCATCTAACAAGCTGCACTGCCTCCCCTTTACCCAATACTAATGCATCTGACATAGCCAATCAGAGACTTCTGAAGGAGTTAATTAACTGGAGAATGTGTGGCAGACTGTGGTTGGAACTAGACTCCACATTAAGGTAGAGCTCCAGAATCAGGTTTGATGACAACTGCATGAAATGCTTGTATGTCTTCCAGGGGTGTCCAGTCTTTTCCACAAAGGGCTGGTGTGGCTGCACATTCTCAATCAAACAAAGAAGGAGCACATGTGATCAAACACTTGAAGACTGAAACCAACTGATCAGGTGAGCTTGTTTGAAAGTAAAACCTGCAGCCACGCTGGCCTTTTAAGGATAAGACAGCACCTGATGGATACTATTAACATGTTGAGGCTTCTGTGTCATTTTCTGTACTAAATATGTATTCTGCTTTTTGTTGATGCTAAAAAATGAATGACATGCTGGGCATTTTGACTGAAATTAAATAAAAGTAGGGTGGTTTCTGACTTACACAGTACTGTCTGCAATATATACAGTGTGTTTAATAAGCCTGTATGATGCTCATTGACTCATGACTCATGCCTCTCTTACCCGGTGTTTTTTCTCATTTTATTTCTTTGGGGTCACATATTAATGTCAGAGGATTCCGGCAGATACTGATTATATCCAGATGTCCTTGGTTACAATTCTATTGACACATTTAAACCTAATAGAGCAGAAGTATAAGCATAAAGCCGACTACATTCAATAACCTGTTGTAAACATTGGACAGAACTTTACACCAGGCTCAATTGTCATGTTCGCATCTGGCACCTTGCGTGTTAGTCAGCCTAGCGGCTTGGTACTATGTGTGCTGTGACTCAGAGGAATGAATCCCCTGGCAGGAACTGTCAAACACCCAGGCACTAACAGCCTGAACACGACACATACAAAAGCCCAAACACATCACGATCTGTTCGTGCCATTGTCTGACAGAAGGTGGGTTAAAATGGCTGGAAATATTTAGCAAATATTTAAAAGTGCTAATCAGATATAAATGATTATTAACTGTCGAGAAGCAATGAAAAGTGTTAATTGGAACTAGAAAATGCAAAATCATGCAATAAACCACCTGCTCCTTTCAAGTGTGAGTGCAGACCACACCTTCAGTCAATAGTGGAAGAGTGGTGTGGGACTCTAAAAGCAGAAACAGCTCTGGGAGCTTGGTTAGAATTCAGAGCAGCCTCTGCTTCACAGCATGATTTCTCAGTCTCCTTTGGGACATTGAGGGCGTTTACATTCACTTAATAATCCAATAAATGCAGAAAATCAGATGTTGTCAGTATTGATCAACGCGTTTACATGCTCTTGAGTAATCAGATAATGTGAAACTCTGTTTTTATATAAGTCAGGCAGTAATCTGATTTCTGCTTCACCACCAGCCAGTAAAATCACTGAAGAAGATGTGATGTAAACGTAACGTAAAACTCAACTTCATGTCACAGCTTTTTTATTTAAACTTTGTGCCACTTTACCTGAAAATATGAACATATATCTTGTAGAAAATGAAGAATATTTAAATCCTTCATTTCATCAAGCATTTACTTGGTTTCAGCGTTACTCCAGAGGTGTTTTACTTCCATCTTGTAGCAACGCTGCTTGCCTATTTCTGGCACCGCTGTCTGTTTTTGCACATGTGCAGACTTCGAAAGAAATCAGGGTAAGTTTACATGCACTGAGATTCTGATTACTGAGCTAAAATCTAGTTCTCCTTATTGGATCCCTAATTGGATTTCTAGACCTTATGCCAGTTTAAGAAATCAGAGTGTGCTATTTACATGACCATTTGAATAATCAGATAACTGCAGAAATCCAGTTATAATCAGATTGTTGAGTGCATGTAAACATACTCACTGTTTGAAATGCCCGTAAAACCAGAAAGCAATGATAAAGCAGTGTAAATCCATTTTGTAGATTTGCACTCATTTTGAAATTGATCCTTGCAACACATTCCAAAAAAAACTGGGAACGGAGAAATTTGAGAATAGGCATGTTAGGAAATGTTAAAAAACATAAAAATTAAAAGGACTAATCTTTTCTGAGCAAGGATGTGTGGAGGCTCAAAATATGTCAGCAAATAATCCAACAGCTTTTTGAGTATCTTTTTGTTATTCTTTCCAATTTAGTTAAGTCATATACAGTTCCACCCATTAGTTGGGACTAGGAGGGAGACGGTTCCACCAAAGTCATGTGAAGCACCACCACATCTTTCCAACCTGCCGCTAATGCAACATTATTGGACAGCTGAAGGCCCTTGAAGGAGAACGCTAACCGCCAGTTCTGCTGCCTCAGCTAACAGATGCCTGTGCTGGTTAGCATCATGCTGAGTGATGGAATCAGAGGAGGGCCATCCTGCCCTCTCAGAAAGAACGAGGCCAATTGTACGATCTCAGACTCCCGGCTACGGATAGCTGCAGTATCATCAGTTATTAAACTCGTGATCCCCTAATGATAGGGCCAATGCTTAGATGATCGTGCCACTAGTTTAAGAACAATAAGAAATTTCACCCTCTGTGGTGCAAAAGCATGAAATCCATTCAATGCCTAAAACCTTCAGCCCCTCAAATGACACTGCATTAAAAACCAATATGTGTTCATGATGGGTATCACCACATGAACTTGGAATAAACTGACAAATCCCTGCACTGACAAATCGTTGCTGTCCAAAAGAATTTTTATTTTTAGTACATCATTTGATTATGGTAGCAGTTCTTTACAATGAGTACAAAAAATGACGCTAAAAGTAAAAAGAAAGGCTTCAAAATCCATTGGAATAAAATCTCTTTATATTAACTTACACTGAAAGTAATAATAGCTTTGCCTTCTTCTATAAAGTTGTTATTTTGGAGATGCATGTTTTTCTTTGGACAGCCAATAAATGCAAGTTCAGACTTATCCACAGAGGAAGCTACACATCATCAGTTTGAGCTTGAGCTCCTCTGAAACAAACTGATACACAGAGGAAACATGCATTGTGTACTGTGGTCTGGCGAGTGAACCTGTCAGGTTGTCAATGGAAACAATGGCCATTTTGTTCTCCTGGCCAAAGAAGAAAAGGACCATCCAGACTGTTATCAAAACCAGCATCTGTCATGGCATGAGTGGTATTTGTTGGGTGGATTGCACATCTGTGAAGGTGCCATTAATACTGAAAGATACATACAGACATTCAGGCTTATTTCAACATGACAATGCCAAGCTACACTTTGTACATGTTATAACAGCGTGACTGTGTCAACAGAATGCAGGTGTGAGACTGACCTGCCTGCAGTCCAAACCCATAGAAAATGTCTGGCACATTAGGAAGCGCAAAATATGACAGCAAAGGATCTCTAGAGGTGCACAGTGAAATACTTGTATGAAGGAAGAGTGATGAAAGAACTGATCGTTTAAAAACTGGATGAGTGTAACATGACAGAACCACTCAGACACTCGCATTTGAATCATCAATCAAAATCGTTGTCAGAAAATAGGCACAGGTCAAATCCAGAAAGGGCAGCAAGTAAAGAAACACAAACACAACAACAGGCGAAAACAATCCAAAAGGGGTCCGGCAAAAACGGTTGAGTCAAAATACAGATGAATGGTCAAAACCGGAAAACACAACACAGGACATAAACACTCAGTAGCTCTAGAAAGAAGCAATATCTCACACTGAACTGTTCTAAAACTAATAAGAGGTCAACAGGTGTAACAGATCAGTACTCGAGAGAGAGAGCGATTGGTGACAGGAGCATGGTGGAGGGTCAGGAGTCATGTGATCTCCAGAGGATTCCAGGGTCCAGGGAAACCTCTGAGCCATAGGGATGTGTGACTAAGAGTGGATTAAAAGGAAAGCAGATGTAAAACAGCATGAAACATCCAAGATAGCGTTCAGGAAATATCGCTGCTCTTGCTTTTTTATTGCATTTCACTTACTGTCCCAACTTTCTTTGGATTTGAAGTTTGTATATGGTAGTAGACCATAGTAATATTTGTCAACATAATTACTGCTCAAAGCGAATAAAAGATACAACAAAACTGTTTTGAAGCAATGCATTTTATTCACTGAGATACACATTTAAGTGAAGTAAAGTTTTTTCCTGTGCAAATTTCTTCACTGTGCAGTTTCACTCTTTCTTCATTGTAATCTATACTGTTCCTTGATCCTCTTGCTAGTAATTGTGGATTCCTGTCTGTTCTAGCTATGACCCCGATCTGACTTATTACGTCTCTGCCCAGTCTCCCACACTTCTGTCTGCTGTGATCTGCCCACGCTTGCCTGGCTTTGTCTCTGCCCGCTGCCAGTTGCCAAATAAATACACTTCTTGCATTTAAGTCCACTTATGCAGAGTGGTCAACTAACACCACTTTTAAACAATTGATTTATACAGTGATTAATACTTTGATTAGTCTCATTTCTTAAAACAATTGGTATAAATGCATATTTAACTCAAGGGTTTATGACCATCTTATGAAAGGTTTCTTAAGGAAAATACCGTTTAAGCTAAGACAATATGTGGAAAAATGTTAGTGTCCTTTCAGCAATGTAAGGAGTTTTCATTCCTTTGCAAGGAGCTTTAAGGGGTCGTTCTGCCATCGCTAGTCCGCAGGATTTTCTCCATAAGAACCAGCATAACAAATGCTGTTTCAGTGACCATAGCACCAAAACCACTGATGCACTGAAACTGATGAGATGACCTTTTTGATAAATTGGATATCTCTAACAAAACTGGTCCTTTCTGAAAATTAGCACCACAGAAGTTCGCTTCCCATCAGAATCTTTCAAACCAAGTATTTTTCAAAGTATTACAAAGTTATGGAACCCAGAGTTTTCTGTGGTCATTTGTGTTTTTCAGTTTTTGCAGCTTTAGAAAAGAATGATATGGTGGCTGAGAAGACCCAAAAAAACAACGAATAAGAAACGAGCTGCAAATGCAGAAAACACTTTCATCAAATAACAACATGGACACTGCATTTTACAAACGTGCTGCACATTCGTAAGACATTCTGCAAGCTCAGAGAGCATTTTCATCCAAATTAAGACACATCGCTACATTTCATAAATGCTCTGCAAATACAGAAAACACATGCAACTTCAAAAACGCTGATAACCCAGTCACAACACAATGGAGGTGTTTCTTTTAAGTTCTATGCAGCACAAAAATTCACTAGTAAGTTAACTTTATTTTGAGCTGATTGCTACTATCACTGTATTGTGATGGAAATTAGCTGTAAAGTGTAACTGCAAAACTTTAACTGGTAACACCAGATAAACTACCACAGTACAGCTGTGACATGGGATGTAAGTGTCTGAGCATCTGTGGTTTAATCTACTTCTGTCAGTGATTTTCCATCATAGATATTTCATCCCCTTTAAGCCTTTTGAGTCTTGCAGAGACATTTCCCTTGTGGTGTGCCTCACTTTCGTTGTGTTGTGGCTCATTTCTGTTGTGTTGTGACAGGCATTGCAGCATTTCTGAAGTTGCATATTTTGTGTTTTTATTTTATTATTATTTGCAGCATGTAGCTTCAATATGATAGTCATTATGATGAAAGTGCTTTTTTGCATTTGCAGCGTGTTCATGAGTTTGCAAAGTGTTTTCAATTGTACAATGATCAGGGTTTTGTTGGCCACTGTGGAATGGCATAGAAAATAATAATCAGTTTTCCATCTCTCAGTAAAGTGGCATTGCTAGCTATGTTACAGACTTTTCAGGCAAGAAATTCTGTGCATATTTTAAAATTTAGTGTTCAGAAAAATGAGTCATGAATGAATAAGAACCCTTCTGTAGTTTTTATGTTATTGAAGCATAAGTGTCCTTATTCAGGAAAACACCAAATTGGTTTTAGTTGTATAGCGCTTTTACAAGTATGCAACAAACAGCTTTACAGAAATCCTCATTCGAGATCTAACTGAGCAAGTCAAGGGCAACAGTGGCAAGGAAAAACTCCCTAAGAGCAAGAGGAAGAACTCTTGAGAAGAACCAAGACTCAAAAGGGGAACCCATCCTCCTCTGTTCAACACAGGATAGCAAAACAGTAATACTACAAGAGCAATATGAATAAAGAGTAAAGACCTCACGATGGATATGTAAAATTAAAAGAACAGGAATGAGCTTGTGATTGAACAGGAGTGTTCAGTTTAACCAATGATAACCAGTGTGTAATGGAAGGGAGCAATAAAGAGGTGGACGCATGTGTGGAGACAAGCGAGTTTTATTTTGGGCATATCCAGGGTTGTAGTCGGAACAGTCCGGGGCAAACACAGGGCTTAAATACGAAAGAAGGATAACAAGGGACAGTTGGAAAACAGGTGGCAATGATCAGGGGCAGAGTCAGACAACAAGGGGGCTGGACTTAGACTCAAAACAAAGAAGCATGTGTACGATAAAAAGTAAACAAAAAGCACATGGAGGAGGGGGAGGAGGCAGACTACTGTTAGAAGCCTGTGATGACAATACTAGCATTAACACACAAAGAAAGTCATGTGAAACTACCTGACTTAAAAACAAAATAGTATTCTGAGTCTATTCTTGTATTCATACTCAGTAAATAATTCAGTTCAGTTTAGCTATTCTGTAAGCAGTTAAACTTAATATTTAATGAGCTAATTGATTAGTGTGAAGCAGGAGAACCACATCATGACATTAAAACATGCCAGAAGTTTTATAACTCTACTCTTCATTTTATTATAGCTCCAAAAGTCCAGTGTAAGCAGCATGCAGTGCGCTGTGAATATATGCATATCGTGGCTGTCTGAACAAAACCTCATATATCCAAGAAACATACTTTACTTTTAATGTAATTCAATGGAACCAGACATTTTTGACATTTTGATCCATTTTTTTGGTCCATTCATCATGAAATTAACACACAATATAAAGGGCAATAACCATTTTCAAATTATGACAAAAACTGAAAAACTACAAAAATGGAGATACAAGGGTTTGTTCTAACTTACAGTCATATGCAACATGAATCTATGTCAAAACACTGTATATAACTTACTGAAATGTTAATGCTTGGTGTATCACAAAAGCATTGCATTGCAAAAGCATTGTTAAAGCAAAACTCTATGGATGAGTTTCTTGGCCTAGTTTTGAAGTGGATTTTCTATTGGGAATCTCCATTCAGAATCCTGTTGTCCTGATCTAGGGTTAAGCTTTATCTGGGAATCTGGCCCATTGTTTTTTATATCCTCTAATAAATTAATTATTTTGGAATTTATTCATGTAATACTACTTGACTTAAAAAATAGTAATCTGTTGTATTTATACTCAGTTAATAATTCAGTTCAGTTATTCTGTAAGCAGTTAAACTTAATCTTCTTCTTCTTTCGGCTGCTCCCTTTAGGGGTTGCCACAGCAGATCATCTGCCTCCATCTTGCCCTATCCAATGCCTCCTCTACTTTTACACCAACCATCTCCATGTCCACCTTCACTACATCCATAAACCTTCTCTGAGGTCTACCTCTTCTCCTTCTACCCAGCAGCTCCATCTCCACCATTCTTTGCCCAATATATCCACTATTCCTCCTCAACACATGTCCAAACCATCTCAACCTGGCCTCTCTGGCTTTATATCCAAACTGCTCCACCTTCACTGTCCCTCTGATCTGCTCATTTCTAATCTTGTCCACCCTTGTCACTCCCAACGGAAATCGCAGCATCTTCATCTCGCCAACCTCCAGCTCAGCCTCCTGTCTTTTAGACAGAGCCACAGTCTCCAAACCATACATCATAGCAGGACGCACTACTGTCTTGTAAACCTTCCCTTTCACTCTTGCTGCTATCCTTCTGTCACACAACAGCCCTGACATCCGTCTCAACGCACTCTATCCTGCCTGCACCCTCTTCTTCACCTCTTTTTTGCACTGTCCATTGCTCTGGATGGTTGACCCAAGATATTTGAAGTCATCCACCTTTACGACCTCTACTCCTTGCATCTTCACCTTTCCACCTGCCTCCCTCTCATTCACACACATGTATTCCATCTTATCTCTACTGACGTTCATTCCTCTCCTCTCCATTGCAAACCTCCACCTCTCCAGATTCTCTTCCACCTGCTCTCTACTCTCACCACAGATTACAATGTCATCTGCAAACATCATGGTCCATGGAGCCTCCTGCCTGACCTCATCTGTCAACCTGTCCATCACCATTGCAAACAAGAAGGGGCTCAAAGCTGATCCCTGATGTAACCCTACCTTCACCTTGAAACCATTTGTCACTCCAACTGCACACCTCACCACTGTCTCACTATCCTCATACATGTCCTGCACCAACCTAACATACTTTTCAGCTACACCTGACTTCCTCATACAGTACCACAGTTCCTCTCTTGGCACCCTATCATATGCCTTCTCTAGATCCACAAAGACACAATGCAGCTCCTTCTGACCTTCTCTGTACTTCTCTACCAACACTCTCAACGCAAAATTGCATCTGTGGTACTCTTTCTGGGCATGAAACCAAACTGCTGCTCACTGATCTGAACCTCTCGCCTTAGCCTTGCTTCAACAACTCTTTCCCATACCTCCATGGTGTGGCTCATCAACTTTATAACTCTGTAGTTACTGCAGCTCTGCACATCACCCTTGTTCTTAAAAATGGGGACCAATACACTGCTTCTCCACTCATCAGGCATCCTCTCACTCTCCAGGATTTTGTTAAACAACCTGGTTAAAAAGTCCACTGCCTTCTCTCCTAAACATCTCCATACCTCCGCAGGTATGTCATCTGGACCAACTGCCTTTCCATTCATCCTTTTTAATGCTGCCCTCACTTCCACCTTACTAATTCTCTGCACTTCCTGATCCACTATCTCTCCCCCCATTGTCCTCCTCTCTCTCTCGTTTTCCTCATTCATTAGTTCTTCAAAGTACTCCTTCCATCTACTCAACACTCTGTTCACTCACTAGTACATTTCCCTCTCTATCCTTTATCAGCCTAACCTGCTGTACATCCTTTCCAGCTCTATCTCTCTGTTTAGCCAAACGATACAAGTCCTTTACTCCTTCTTTACTGTCCAGCCTCTCATACAGCTCATCATAGGCCTGAGCCTTTGCTTTTGCCACCATTCTTTTTGCTATGGGACTAGCCTACTCCTGCCTACTTCCTTCATCTCTCTGATTATCCCACTTTTTCTTAGCTGCCTTCTTCTTCTGAATACTCTCCTGGACTTCCTCATTCCACCACCAACTTTCCTTGTCTTCCTTCCTCTGACCAGACGAAACTACCAACACATTTTTGCTAGTTTCTCTCACCACCTTAGCTGTAGTTTCCCAGTCCTCAGGTAGCTCCTCACTGCCCCCAAGGGCCTTGTTGCAATTTTTCCCTGAACTGCCTGCAACCATCCTCCTCCTTCAGCTTCCACCATCTAATCTTTGGCTCTGTCTTCACTCTATTCCTCTTCTTTGTTTCTAATCTCATTCTACAGACAACCACCTTATGCTGCCTTGCTACACTTCCCCCATGGTACCACTTTACAATCTCTAATCTCCTTTAGGTGGCATCTCCTGCTAAGGATATAATCCACCTGTGTTCACCTCCCTCCACTCTTGTATGGCACGCTGTGTTCTTCCCTCTTCTGAAAATACGTGTTCACCACAGCCATTTCCATTCTCTTTGCAAAATCTACAACCATCTGACCTTCTGCATTTCTGTCTTATACACCATACATACCCAGCACCTCTACATCCCCTCTGTTCCTTTCACCACCATGTCCATTGAAGTCTGCACCAATCACCAATCTCTCCTCTCTAGGGACACCGTCTACCACTTCATCCATCTTACTCCAAAATTCCTCTTTCTCCTCTAACTGACAACCAACCTGTGGTGCATATGAACTGACCACATTCAAAATTACACCATCGACCTCCAACTTCAGGCTTATGATCCTGTCTGACACTCTCTTTACATCCAGAACACTTTTCCCAAGCTGTTCCTTCAGGATTATCCCTACTCCATTTCTCTTCCTCTCTGCACCATGATAGAATAGTTTGAAACCACCTCCAATGTTCCTGGCCTTGCTTCCTTTCCATCTGGTCTCCTGGACACACAGAATATCTACCTTCTTTCTCTTCATCATGTCTGCAAGCTCTCTGCCTTTACCAGTCATTGTCCCTATGTTCAGAGTCCCTACTCTAACCTCCACACTCCTGCCTTTCCTTCCCTCTCACTGCCTTCTAACCCGCCTTCCTCCTCTCCTCTTTGATGGTCTTCGACCTACAGTAGTCCAATTTCCACCGGCACCCTGCTGGTCAACAGCACCCCTAATGGCTGGTTTAAGCATTTAAACTTAATATTTATATTTAATATTTAATGATTTACTTAATTTCATATGTAGTGATTTAATGCAAAATTTGAACATTTTAAAACTACAAACCTATTTGGGGCACAGCTTTTCCAGTTTATCTATTTTCATGTCTATTCTCATTAATTTAGTGCATGTTTTATCTTGATTTTTCATGGAAATCTGTAACGTGACCTGTCAGGTCCTTGGAGAGTTAGTGTGAAATAGCCCAAAATGAAATGCATAAATAGTGTTGAGATGATTCAGGCAATAAATATGATAAGGAAACTGTCATTAAAATGGTTTACAGCATGGAAAGATTTAATCTAATCTATCCGAAATAGACCCAGGCTAAGATTAACTTAAGTGTGGACTTTTTTTTGCTCTTGTTCTTGTTGCTATTTGGTGTGTCAATCACTCATGAAGCTACATCACTTTGATAAGAATGGCTTCACCTTTGAATGGCACCCAATTGTACCAACTGTCTCAGGCTCTGTGCCATAGTTAGAAGCCTAGCTCTGTGCAGTGGACGAAATAACACATTCTCCAAAAAGTGTGAAATCAACTCAAATATCTTCCCTCAAATATCTTCTCATAAAACAGGCATAAAGCTTTTACTATTGTGCCCACACTGTATATTTCTTTTTTAAAAATGCTATGGACTCTTTTCACACCTCCATACTTAACTAAGTCATCATGGTAGGGAAAACATTGGCATGTGTGTGAAAATTTTGCAATTGTGTTGATCGATGTGCTTCGACACTTTTGTTTGATAATTGTTGAAGATAGTGATATTACTGTTCAAATAAGGATGGAAAATATGGTGATATCGTTTTCATGATAAATTAATGCCACAATATGCTTTTTTGAACATATCATGGATATCTTGGGTACTGGATATCTTGGGTACTGGAACACCTACCAACCGCATGTTTTTTTAAGAGTGCAAAATCAGTCCTGATCAATTGGTGCAGCACAGTATCTAAATCGTTGAATAAAAATCATTTGTACTCAAAGTTTTTGATTGTATTTTCTAAAAATGCCACTGCTGGTTTTATTTTGTGTATCCTGAAAATTTCTTGAAGTATTGTGATATATTTTTTGCCATAGCACCCACCTCTATGTTTAAACACTGAAGTAATTACATTTCTTTTGTCAGCTAGCTTACATAGAAACACTGACCCCAACTTGGCTATTTACAACACTGGGCAAAGTAAAACAACATTTACATACAAGTGATAATGTAAAAATGCAGAGGTTAAGTGTACAAACAAAAGACAATGAGGTATAACTGTGTACATTAACTTTACCCCCTACCTGGACAACATAGACTATATTCTAGTAAACATTAGACAATCATAACTGACCTGACCTTCATACACATGTAGCCCTTATAGCCCACCTCTGAAAGTGAAAACTGCTCTGGCAAACAACAAAATCCTGGAAAATACCTTAATGAGGACATAAACTGTCATCTACATTCTTATTCATTAACGCCGCCACCCCACTGTAATGTTTCCCCTTTTATGAAGACTTCCACTGTGTCAAACAGAAATGTAAAAAGGTTTCACTAACTGCAAAATTCTGACAAATCCTGCTTCCCTTAGTTGCTGTTGCTACAACTGTCAACCATTTAGCTCAGGCCACATGGCAGCATCCATAGCACTTGGGCAAACAAACTAAAACTGTATCACAAAAGGAAATGTAGAAGCACACAGTACATTTGAAAACATTATTCATTATCATTCAAAAGTAAACTGGCTTTATGTTCAATGCAAAAGCATATTTTAAAACTGTCAAACAAAACTTTTCCTAAGGTACCCACATGGTGGCTAATTATAAACTGGACATACATACAGTGTGTAATTGCATGTGGCACCATAAAGCGAGCACTGTGTAACATTGCTGTGGCAGATAGTATAGAATTAGCTTGACCATGAAAAGAAAAATAAATAATTAACCTGTGCTAGATGAGGGGAGCGCCTATCAGGAAAGGTGGACAAATGTGTTTTCTGGGGTGGCAAATGGGGCCCTATCCTCTGTTCCATGATAGACACTTATAATTTGTGCCTGTGCTATCACACTTGGATGAGTATGTAACACACACAAGGCAGGTCTTTGTATTTAACTAACTTATCTCTTTCAGCCCATCAAAATCCATTACAGTACTATAACACAAAGTGCGAAGCTTAATGATGGATACAAGTTATTGTTCAGGCATGACACTAATATGATTTGTGCCCACTGAAAAATGTCCTTGCTCCAAACAATTGCACTTGCTTTGCTTTTCTAATGAGCAATCTGGTTTCTTGTCGGAAGAAATCAACAACGCATACAACACAAGTGCTGCACTTCACCTTCATAACCATTTGTCATCCTCTCTCTGTATGGGCTGCTCGTTAATTGTATGTTTGTGCTTGTTTTTGCCAATTGCGAGCTCAATGCCTCTGGAATAAAGCCCTTTTCAATACGCTGGAACAGTGCAGGTCTTCTTGGTGAAGTGATGTTAGGAGAAGTGCAATTGGCTAGTGAGCTGGGCTGGCAAAACATCCAGTATACTACTCATTCTGTTCACCACGCTGTGCATTTGAGTGTCCAAACAGAAACATGAGAGCCAGCAAGCTGCAAATTTACTCTGTTTCCTTTAGGCGCCTGCAGCTAGAACCACTGCACGTCGCTCAAGTCTGCACCAACTCAATCTTGCGCTCCACTCAGTACAATTAATTATGCATAGCAGCTAGCACTTTTACAGTCTTGGACAGTTGTTATTTTTTGTTGTAGTCTTAAAATGTCACATTGGCTCATTGTATATCTAGACGTAATGACAGGTATTACCATGTAGCACTATTTGGGCTACAATGAACTTCACTGGGACGGGCCGCTGGTCTCACTGATGCTGAAACAATAATGGCGAATGAGTGCTTTGTCTTGTTTTCCTATGAGTACCTGAAGCACCACACTTGGAAGCACCCGTCGCCTTCCTGTTTACTTTTAGCCAAACAGCAGGTCCTTAGGTGCTGACAGAGTGTGTTACATCGTCACAGAGCATAGATCACCCTGCCGTTCCTTAAGGACATCCATGTCCCTTAGGAGAGACATGGGGTTGGAAATAAACAGAACATTTTTGAATTAATAACTAATAAAGACTAAAGAATTGCATAACCAATCCAAACATGTTGCCTTTGTAATTTAAGGTTGATTGTGTTTGTTTGTTTGTTAATACATGCAGGATACACTTAACTGACACTCCATTAATATGCCTCTTGCGTATGATTCAGTGAAATGTTTTTCATAATTCATTCAGCTGTGGGTAGATGGTTTCAATCAAGCTGCTTTCAGTTCATATTAGATTGATAACTCTAATTAGGGAAAGGAAAATGGCTAATTAAATGAGAAGTGAAAAGCTCACGGAGCTGGTGATTGATCATGCAAAACTGTGGGTCGTTACCAAAAGGAGTCTGACTAATTATCTGTAGAAAGACTCAATACAAATCCATACGCCAGCTTGGAGAGGCATCCATAATTCCAGCTTTTTGCTAGCAAAAGTTTGTTAACCATTCACAAGCCTTTTTCACATTTGTAAATATTCTAACATCTGCATGGCTGACATCTGTAATTGTAGAGATCTTAAACCAAATGTGGTGGTAAAAATCTAATGGACACAATTGAATCTTTTCTCTAAATGTACTCAATCAACCAAGACATATTTGATGTCTGCTTCTTTAGATTTACAGCAGAGTTACAAGGCTATTTGTAGCTTTGGGCCTTTTTCCACTGTAAAATGCTGTTCTTTTTGCATTGTCCATCTGTCCAGTACAGTTTTATGTTTTTGGTATCCGCTCAAGATTAATATCAACATGCCCAAACGGTACAAAAGAGCATTCTCTTCTGTCTTTGGACACTTACAGATGAAGGCAACAACAGTTTAGCAAATTCTTAACTCTTCCAGGTGAGCTTAAAGTCTATTAAACCCTATTACATCACCAATAAGAGCACAAGAATGTAAACTAAAATGGTTTGTTAATTTGTCAATTGTTTTATATGTCAATTTTTAGAATTATTACTTTTTGTGAAAAAAAAATGCAAAAGTGATATAAGCTGGTTAGGAAACCAGCATTACTAGCATTTACACTAGTTTAATGTAGCGAGGAGGCGGACACATGTGTGGAGAAAAGCAAGATTTATTATGGGCAAATCCAGGGCCATAGTCTAAACGGTCCAGGTTCAAATAGCCAACACGGAGGGACAGGTGCAAACACAGGTGGAGACAATCAGGGGTGGAGTCATGAAACGAGGGGGGCAGGACTAGAAAACCAAAACAAATGCACATGGAAGATCAAAACAAAGGGGCACATGGAGTAGTGGGAGGAGCCAACTGTGACATTTAAACACAATGAGCATGTTTTTTTCAAAATGTTAGGAAATTAAAACAGATCAGATGCTCACAGATTAAAAAACAAGAAAGTAGTTTACTTAGAGGTCTGGAAGAATAACAAGGAAGGTAGTTGTAACAGTCAAGGTTTAAACGACAGAGCTTAATAATCATAACCAAAGGCACATCAAGAGAGGAAAACCAGTTATCAGTCTAAGTTCAAAAATGAAGAGATAAGGAGCATAAGAATGAACGTTCATTGGTCGATGGTGAAGTGAGTCACATGATCTTCCAATGGCTCATGAAAGTTGGAGTCCTCTACACAGTCCATGGTCTGAACTGGTCCCACAAGAGAAAAGGAACAGGCAAAAGAAGCACCCTCGGCTGGAGGTGTGACATATATTTTCATGTTCTTAAGAGAGAACTACAAGTTTTGCATGATTTTGCATATGATTTGGTGTAATTATAGACATTTGTGTGAGTGCAGAAAATTGTTATTTCATGTTCACGCAACTAATGCTAAGCTCTGATAGCTAGTAGGCAAGATTGCTATATAATATTAAGTAATTTTTGGTGTAAAATGACAATGAAAGGACAGTTAAGCTCTCTGGACAAAACATTAGTCACCTTGTGTGTTTAAGGTGGTAGTCTCTTCAGACTCCTGCAGGTTCCATTGCACAAGGATGATTGGGCTATAAATACCTGTGGGGAGTGCGATAAGATTCATGGATTGAGAAGGATTGATACAACGCAGTGAATGTTTTGGTTGCGAAGCAGGAGACGTGTTCTCTGGAATGACGAATCACGCTTCTGATCCATCTGGCAATCTGATGCATGACTCTGGTCTGGGTTTGGCTGTCACCAGGAGAATGGTAATTGTCTGATTGTGTTGTGCCAAGTGTAAAGTTTGGTGGAGGAGGGATCATGGTGATCATGGTTTTTCAGGAGCTGGGCTTGGCCCCTTAGTTCCAGTTAAAGGAACTCTTAATGCTTCAGCAGACCAAGAGATTTTGGACAGTTTCATAGTTACAAGTTCCTGGGAACAGTTTGAGGATGACCCCTTCCTGTTCTAACATGACTCCACACCAGTGCACAAAGCAAGGTCCATAAAGACATGGATGAGTAAGTTTGGTGTGGACGAACTTGACTGGCCTGCACAGAGTCCTGACCTCAACCCGATAGAATACCTTTGGGATGAATTAGAGTGAAGACTGTGAGCCAGGCCTTCTCGTTCAACAACACTGTCTGACCTCATAAATGTGCTTCTGGAAGAATGGTAAAAAATTCCAATAAACACACTCCTAAACCTTGTGGAAAACCTTCCCAGACAAGGTGAATCTGTTAAAGCTGCAAAAGGTGGGCTGACATCATATTATACCCTATGGATTAAGAAAGGGATGTCACTCAAGTTCATATGCGTGTGAAGGCAGACGAGCAAATACATTTGGCAGTATAGTCTATGTCATGGCTTGTCAATGGAAATCACTTTGTTTTGCTTTTTGATCATTATCTTACAGAGAAACATAACATTCCCATCCCTGTATTCTAAGATGACCATTCGTATGACCAAAGGGCTGCAAATGTGGCTGATTGGCAGACAAACACTCACACATCTGGACTGGCCCACAAAATCCTCAGATCTGAATCCTCTTGAAAATCTGTGAGCCTGGAACAATGGGTAAGACACCAGTGAAGCCTAACTGCATGCCTAAATCATCAAACACTTGTTTCTAGCCGTGTTAAGTCCCAAAAATACTTGCTTATGTGGTATCTGATACTGTGCATATATCTATACTGTTATCTATAAAAATGGGTAACAGTCCATTAACCCTTTTTCACAATTGTGATCATTTTTTTTCTATTTAGTAATACTGATGAAACATATTTTGATAGAGATGTCATACATCTAGTTTGCTTCTGTTTATTTTTTGTTTTCATTGTTTCAACCATTTAGTTTTTTATGTTTAAATGCTCTTTATTAATTGTGCCAATTGTACAAGATTGAGAGATGTGATAAAAAGCCACAATTGTCTCATAACAGGGAGTTCTCACCCCTCAGTTTTTCCCCACATTGCTCACTAGCAGGTCAACACAGAATCCCATTTCATACACAGAGAGCCAACCATGTCCTAGTTCAGCTAAGAAGAGATTTACAGGGGGAAAAAATGATCATATTATTACAGATATTCCAAACAATTTCCATTCCACCAAAGGAATAGCCACTAGGAGGCCTGCAGAAAAGGAGGCTACATGGCTAAAAATTATATGAGCAGCTATGGTGAAGCTATTTTTAACATTCAAGACTCAACATGTCTTGGCTGATTGACAGTGTCTTGTTTTCCACCAAATTATTACTTTAATAAACCTATACAGTTTTAAGAATGTTCATTCTATGATCTTTGCTTATTCACACTAGCGGCACGCTTTGGCTCCAAAGGCAGCTCCATGCAGCGTGAGTGTTCTCATGCCCTTTGCTCCCTACATGTGTTTCTTAGTCTATATATATAGGCGAGGGCTTGGAGGGTCCATGTCTAGCAATTAAGGCTGAGATGACAGGGTCACCCTGCTACCACATTCTAAAGCAACACCTCACGCAGAGTTGCTCACAGGAACCACGCAGAGTTACTAAGAGGAACCCAGACAGAAGAGAAAAAAAAAAAACCTTATAGAAGAAGTATGAGGAAGTGAACCATAGCTAAGGGCTCACGGAGAAAAATTACAGCCCTTACATTTTTTATATGTCCTTATCAAGAGCCCGTTTCATGCTTACGTGTATTACTTGCTGCTACATACATTCACGAGGTGACCTTTATGTTGAATTCAGTTCTAACCATCCCCCGTAATGTCAGAGTGAAAAAGATATATGCATGAGTTTTGGTTCATCGTTTGAGGCCCAACACATGAAATATATAACAGCGTTTGGGAGAGGCTCTCTCTGACTCACTGGGCGTTATATCTTCAGCTAGCACTCTCAGCCAGGATCTGGAGCACTGGCTAACTAGAGTGGCTTTGGAAAGCAATAAATCCAGGCATCCTGCCACCAAATTTTGTTCCTCCTTGTGTTTCATTTGCTGTTCATGTGTGTGGCCATGTTTTATTAATCTGAAATGTAGTAGCTAAGGAGAAAGTGCAAACCATGCCAAGCCTCAGTTTTGATTAAAAAGTATCAGCCCCTTCTTTATTCATAACAGGCAGAGATTTGAAGGGGGCATGAGGCTGGTAAGACTGAGTCATTTGAAAAGGGCAAAATTCTCATCAGGGTAGCACCAAGAATAAAAAGACACACATTTGCAATATTCAGGCACTTTTTTTTGTGATTTCACCCCTATAGACCTTCTCTTACAATATTAATGGTATAAAAGCTAACCTTCAAGCACACAAGAAGGTCCCTTCTTAAATTAAAGTAATTATCATGCATTTCAAGCAGAACTTTTGGCTTTTTGCAAACGAACTAAAAAACTACAAACAGTCTGAGCACCTTCAGAAACTTCAGAGGCTTCAGAGAGAGATTTTATTAAGTGGCGTCCTTTTTAGGCTATTCCATTTTAAGTGGATGCACGTCCAATTACAGACATCAATTGCAACATTAGTCAATATGATGATGATAATAGGAAAATGTTAAAGGCCCATATCATAGATGAATATCCTTGCTTAGGGTTCATACAGTATGTCAGGTGCATATATAGAAACTCAGATGCAAAACCAGCCCGTTTTAGCCCATTACAATTGAAATTCACCAAATCAATATATGTCAATCCACCTATTTGGCTTACAGCACTTTAGCACTGCCCATTTATACTGAAGTCATGAGGAGTGTTTCAGCTCAGAATGCTTTCTGAATTAGGTACAATACAGAGTAGCCAATCAAAACAGTAAAAAAAGTAATTAACATACATATACATATACAATTTACATATAGTATGTAAACATCAATACAAGTAGAAAGTAACAAAAGCTGCAAAACCAGCTCATTGTAAAGTCATTGCTTTTGTGATGGCACAAAAACCAACACACTGACATAATATTTCTTTTGGTTGTTGTTGTTGTCATTTGTTCTATCATTTTACTACTTTGTTACTATATTGGATCTTTTTGTTCTTACCAAACACAGTCATTTTATTTTTTCATTTTTAATCTGGACTTAAAATTGTTATTTGTCTTAGATAGATAGATAGATAGATAGATAGATAGATAGATAGATAGATAGATAGATAGATAGATAGATAGATAGATAGATAGATAGATAGATAGATAGATAGAAAACAGAAATAAATTTAGACAGAAGTTAAAGTACAAGAGAAATAAAATAAAAGTATATCTATTTACATATTTACATGGCATATGCGACACATTTAATGTATTTACAAGACAGCAGGCACTGAGTGGTATGAGGTAGACTAAAAGCACATATTATAGACATAAACTAACTCTGAGTTGCATCAATATTACAGTGTAAAATGCATAGTGAAAGTGTCATTACAGTAATAAAATTTATTATGTTTTTATTACTGTTATGCTTGGAAATGTTGCTTTTTTTTATTTTTGCAGTTATACTTTTACTATGACATATTTATATTTACTCTGTTAAATCTCCTTTTGTAGAGCTTCCTCAAAGTACTCTGAGTTTAAATAATGTGTGTGTGTACACTGCTGCTGTTTCTTCTCCTCTTACAGGAGAAAGCAAAAATTTACATTACTTTCTGTGTAATTTTAGGCCGTTTCTTTTGGACTATTCATCATGAAACTTATACATAATGTAAAGAGCAATGGGCATTTTCAAACTATGTGAAAAATTGAAAAACAACAAAAATGGAGATACAAGGTTTTGTTCCGACAACAGCTATATATATATATATATATATATATATATAGAGAGAGAGAGAGAGAGAGAGAGAGAGAGAGAGAGAGCGAGAGCAATCTACCAACAGAGCAATCTACCTTGCAATTATGAATAGATTAAGAGGTTGGAAGTCACACATTATGTTCTAAACCAAAGCAATTATTCACTTTTGTTTGCTCAGCTATCAACACATAGGAAAAAAAGGCCTGAGGCATGTGCAGCCACATCCACCACCAATCCATCGCCAGTGTAGACTGGTTTAGTCAGCTGAATCTCGCTGCCTGTGAGAAGCACTAAAGCAGGCAGAGATTTCTCGCCATTAGTAAAGCTGACGTTTGTACTTAGAAAATCATTATAAAGATGATGTCTAGAGGCAGATGTGTATGCAGTGAGTGATAACGGACACAATACCAGCTGTGCAGCCGTGAAGTAGCAAAGAAACTCCACTTGGTGAGCAGACTTTTGGCTCTTTGTCAGGTATGCTGCGCACATCGCGATTCGTTATTTGTTTCACTAATGTCCTGTCACCTGAAGTTACGCTCCAGATTAAAAGCATACATTTGAAGTTGGAAGTCCAGTCCAGCTAAAGTGCTGCCGAAAATGAATCGTCTCACTAATGAACGGCAGGACAGCATCTTGCATGCATTTGACTTTTTTATTTTTTCCCCTCTACAATCTGCCAAAATTATGCACACCCGTATGCAAATGATTCCGATTATGTAAATGTTTCTAAATTTGACAGGCAATTCAGCAAGGAAACAATTACAGCAGCATGGCACCATGTCGTCAGCCCACTGCAAATACAGCTAAAAACATGGGGGAGAATTACTCTATGAGTAGGCCCACTTGTTATTCAACATGCTGCGCTCGATCTGCAAGGCTAAGTGTATGTTTTTTAACCCAGTTAAGCAAAGGGAAGAAGTGGGGCTGATGTGAGGCTGTGAAAGTTACTTGAATGACAATCGTGATAGAGGTGAAAGAGCTACGCTGTGGCTCGCTCGTTTTCAGCCCCCAGGTACATTTTTGTGGGAGTCTATTTAGACTTCTGAACAGCTGGATTAGAGTTTCCCCTGATGTAGAAATGTTCTGCATTTAAATGGTATCTGAACAAAATTTCCAGCTCCTGCTGGACCACTGCAGAAAGCCTAAACCAATGAAGCTTTTTGTTTGATCAAAATTTCACTAATTCAGCTAAATGGTCACTTACTGGGCTTACAGTCAGGAGCATGTCAAGAGTGCCAATAAACTCTATGAGGGAAACATCTGAAATGGGGTTGGGTGGGTCGTTTGGCCTGCCCCAAACAACCAAAGGACCAAAAAACATCAGGAAAATCCATTAAAATCTGATCATTCTGTGCCTTTCGCAAACACATATTTACATTATCAAAAGTACAAATGTACCATCCACACCCAGGTAGTGTGTGTGTGTGTGTGTGTGTGTGTATATATATATATATATATATATATATATATATATATATATATATATACACATATGTACACTGCTCAAAAAAATAAAGGGAACACTTAAACAACACAATATAACTCCAAGTAAATCAAACTTCTGTGAAATCAAACTGTCCACTTAGGAAGCAACACTGATTGACAATCAATTTCACAGCTGTTGTGCAGATGGAATCGACAACAGGTGGAAATTGGCGATTAGCAAGACACACTCAATAAAGAAGTGGTTCTGCAGGTGGGGACCACAGACCACTTCTCAGTACCTTTCTGCTTTCTGGCTGATGTTTTGGTCACTTTTGAATGTTGGTGGTGCTTTCACACTCGTGGTAGCATGAGACGGATTCTACAACCCACACAAGTGGCTCAGGTAGTGCAGCTCATCCAGGATGGCACATCAATGCGAGCTGTGGCAAGAAGGTTTGCTGTGTCTGTCAGCGTAGTGTCCAGAGGCTGGAGGCGCTACCAGGAGACAGGCCAGTACACCAGGAGACGTGGAGGAGGTCGTAGGAGGGCAACAACCCAGCAGCAGGACCACTACCTCCGCCTTTGTGCAAGAAGGAACAGGAGGAGCACTGCCAGAGCCCTGCAGAATGACCTCCAGCAGGCCACAAATGTGCATGTGTCTGCACAAACAGTTAGAATCCGACTCCATGAGGATGGTATGAGGGCCCGACGTCCACAGATGGCGGTTGTGCTCACAGCCCAACAACGTGCAGGACGCTTGGCATTTGCCAGAGAACACCAGGATTGTCAAATTCGCCACTGGCGCCCTGTGCTCTTCACAGATGAAAGCAGGTTCACACTGAGCACATGTGACAGACGTGACAGAGTCTGGAGACGCCGTGGAGAGCGATCTGCTGCCTGCAACATCCTTCAGCATGACCGGATTGGCAGTGAGTCAGTAATGGTGTGGGGTGGCAGTTCTTTGGAGGGCCGCACAGCCCTCCATGTGCTCGCCAGAGGTAGCCTGACTGCCATTAGGTACCGAGATGAGATCCTCAGACCCCTTGTGAGACCATATGCTGGTGCGGTTGGCCCTGGGTTCCTCCTAATGCAGGACAATGCTAGACCTCATGTGGCTGGAGTGTGTCAGCAGTTCCTGCAAGATGAAGGCATTGAAGCTATGGACTGGCCCGCCCGTTCCCCAGACCTGAATCCGATTGAGCACATCTGGGACATCATGTCTCGCTCCATCCACCAATGCCACGTTGCACCACAGACTGTCCAGGAGTTGGTGGATGTCCAGGTCTGGGAGGAGACCCCTCAGGAGACCATCCGCCACCTCATCAGGAGCATGCCCAGGCATTGTAGGGAGGTCATACAGGCACGTGGAGGCCACACACAATACTGAGCCTCATTTTGACTTGTTTTAAGGACATTACATCAAAGTTGGATCAGCCTGTAGTGTGTTTTTCCACTTTAATTTTGTGTGTGACTCCAAATCCAGGCCTCCACTGGTTATTAAATTTGATTTCCATTGATGATTTTTGTGTGATTTTGTTGTCAGCATATTCACCTTTGTACAGAACAAAATATTCAATGAGAATATTTCATTCATTCAGATCTAGGATGTGTTATTTGAGTGTTCCCTTTATTTCTTTGAGCAGTGTATATATACGGATTGCCAGACAGAGAAGCATGATTCGTCACTCCAGAGAGCATGTCCTATCATGGTACCACACTGGAATTCACTGAGCTCCTGAGAGCAACCCATTCTTTCACGAATGTTTATAGAGGCAGTCTGCATGTCTAGGTGCTTGGTTTTATACAACTGCAGCCATGGAAGTGATTGGAACACCGGAATTCAATGATTTGGATGGGTGAGTGAATACTTTTGCCAGTATAGTGTATATACACAATGATTGAAAACTCTGAATCTATGGAATGAACCTTGAGAACACCTAAGAAAATCTGACTTTTTGTTATATCGAAGTGTGATATCATCCCATACAGATGCAGGCAGTGTGTCGATATGATTAAGTTAGTAATCTAGTAGTAGCAATCCTAAATAGTGAGGAGATTATTAACACCCTGGTGAAATTACATACATACAGAAAACTGTGTAGAAGTCACTGAAATGCATTTATTATATTTAAATAAATAAAAGTAACTATACTTCAGTGAAAGTCTCTTTGGTCTATTTATTTTGTTTACTCCAAGATATTCTTAGAACAAGACCATGTAAATTGCATAGCACACATGGTTAGTGGGTGTTGTTAGGGGAGAAACTAGGCACTCCTAAATGCTGTGGTTATGGGGAAATTCCACCATTTTTTCCAAATTTCTTCATAAGTCAGTGGTTTAGATGTAATCAAAGTCATTCAGAGTGGTTTGGTGTGAAATGGGTCATTATAGAGAAATTTACTAACTCTAACTAATTTCTTTACAGTGGTGGTGACAGCAGGGGTCACCATGTCTACAACACTAAACCCTCACAAGTGCTCTTTTTTATATGGAATGATGGTAATATACATTTTTTTGGACTGTTTTTGCCATAGGATGCCCTGCTTGCCTCTGCACCATGAATGTTTTTTGAAAAATACAATTTAGGATAAAATCTTATCTCAAAAGTATCCTTATGTGTTACATACAAGGCAGTGCATTCACATCAAATTTCATGGAATAGCGTCCTGTGACAGCTTTTAGAGCCATTAAACTCTTCAAAAGCCTGGTCTAGTTTCTCTAGGACAGAGTATTTTACACCAAAGCACTTCAGATGTTTTTGTTTAAATCTTAACCCTTTAATTATGCAGTAATTTCTGGAAAACTGTAGAATTCTGCCTAACAAGAGTGTCTGGTCAAAGGCTGACCTATGTATGCTTAAATTTAAAAGACCTGCTGTTCTCGGGGAAAAGACCCACCCTTTCTAGTAGGCTGAGCACATCCCTCTGTTTCTAACATGCTTTTACCCCTGGGTTCAAACCCTTGGAAAAGGAGATGTAAATACGACTGGACAGCATTTCTGGCAAAGCTTAGTGACCTGTTTTACAGCTCATCTGAAAAATCGGCGTAGATGACTGCATGCTAAAATTTCTGCATAAGTAAAAGCTGTTTTTGTGTATATCCTTATATCAGCATGTACCTGACGGTCTGAGGGTTGAAGATAATCTGCAGTAAATGCTGTTTTTGTAATCCCCCAGAACCTCTGGGCATGAAGGGCACGCTGGGTATGAATGCATTGTGTTCATTTACTCGGTGGACGCAGTGACTTTAAAGTTTACACACTCTCACCCACCGTGGCCTTACACTATACCTTCCAGTGCATTTTCAATTTTGTGGACTATAGTGCTAAGAAGGACTTTTCTCTGATTAAAAAGCAAAAACACATAAATCTCTCCAAGGGCACTTTATTGGATGCTGTGTACGTTTAGCAGAAATCACCTGAGGCAACTTACAAGGTTCCCCTGTTTGTGAACCCATTAGCAATATTTCTTTACAGGATTGATTTCAGTTGACACAAATGAGCACTACCTTTCCATTCATTCAAACTGTAGTAAATATATGGAACTTTTCAAGCAGATTACAATGCAGCAGTTATGTTCCCTACCCTCTGTACTTCAGTACCTTGAAAAACTTTTTGACACATACACTATATGGACAAAAGTATTTGGACACCTACACATTACACCCACAGGAGCTTTTATGACATCTCATTATAAATCCATATGCATTAATATGGAGTTGGTCCCCCTTTGCAGCTGTAACATATTAATCCAGAAGAGCATTTGTGAGCTCAGACACTGATGCTGGATGAGAGGGCCTGGCTCACAGTCTTCGTTCTAGTTCATGCTAAAGGTGTTTGATGGGATGAGGTCAGGGCTCTGTGCGGGCCAGTTAAGTTCCACACCAAACTCACACAGTCATGGCTGTATGGACGTCGCTTTGTGCACTGGAGCTGTCATTAAGATTTCCATTCACTTGAACCTAGACCAACCCCTGAAAACAACCCCATAGCATTATCCCTCCTCCTCCAAACTTTACAGTTGGCACAATGCAGTGAGGCTGGTAATGTTCTCCTGCCATTTGCCAAACCCAGACTCATCCATCAGACTGAAGCGTAATTAGTCAATCTATAAAATACATTTCCACTGCTCCAGAGTCCATTGGTGCTATGCTTTACACCACTCTATTGGCATTGTGCATTTTGTTCTTAGGCTTGTGTGTAGCTCCTCAGCCATGGAAGCCATTTAATTCAGTTCCTGATTCACATTTCTTTTGCTGATATTGCATCCAGAGGCTTCAACAGAGTACAGACACTGTTCTCTTCAGCACTCAGCAGCCCCACTCTGTGAGTTTGCGTGGTCTACTGCTTTGTGGCTAAGCTTGTGTATGTAATTTCTAGTCCTTATAGACTAATACAAGTTTCAATGTCAAAAAAACAAAACAAAAACAAATCAGAGAAATTTGTGGAGGTAATTTTCACACTTTCAAATTCAGGCTTAGAAGTTGGTTTTGAATTTTCTGCTTCTCACCATCCAAGTAATTAAACACATTCAGTGACATTGAGGTCTGGACTATGGGGTGGTCAGTCCATTGTTCAGCTTCTTTGTTTGATGTCTCGGTCTCCTTTTCTCAGTGAGGCTTCTTGACACCTACACATCCTGTCAGACCCAAATATTTTTTTCAGATCAGAAGCAGCTTGATTTTCTCTTCACTCTCAAAGATGAAAGCTTTAAGTGTTTTCACCCTTATTTTCTTTTCTTCTTACTCATTGACTTTCTCCTTTCTTTTCCTTATGTAGAACCAGAGCTGAGTTTCTGTTTGCGACCGCTGGGATAGGCTCCAGCACCCCCCCACCGCGACCCTGAGGGAGAAGCGGCTTAGAAAATGTGTGTGTGTGTGTGTTTCTGTTTGCTGTGTTTTGTGTTTATCACTGTATAGAAGATGCACAAGGCTTCTTATATTGTTCCTCTATAATTTTATTCAAGCTCATTAAGAAAATAATTCAGTTAACACATATCATTCATTTATTTATTCAGAGTAACAATAAAACATGGCTGATGTATGATTTATCTTGTTATTCATGCGTATAAATGGTAGTTTGTGGAACAAACTGAACTGAAAAAGTTACTGCTCGTTCTAGTTAAACATGCCCTCTTGTAATGAAACTTGCAATTGGTCATTGTTCATTAAGAACCAATGATATCCACCATGTCCTATGAAAAGTGTATTGTGACACAGATAAAGATAAAGACAAATATGATAGCGGCCACCTCTACTAGGTACTACCCATCTCTGAGTGTGATCTATTGACCAATGTTGCTGGAACAAAACTTTGTATCTCCAAAATGGCAACTTTTCAGAAAAAAAAAAGATGCTGGTCCATTTGTAATGAAATGTTATGCATTGTAAAGGGCTACATGCATTAAAAGACAGCAATATGGTGATAAAGGCCCTATACTACTAGCTCATAACTGGGCTTCAACTTAGAAAACCATGTTAGAATACACCAGTGGCAGTATGTAAAATAATTAGGTCTGAATAAAAGTGGGAAAAAGAAGAGCCAGAGAGCCTCCTCCTGAAACAATATGGAGATGGGCAGAGGGAGGGAGTGAGGAACACAGGTCATGCCAGTGCCCTTCATCTTACAGAGTGCCTCAATTTATTATGATAGTAATAATAAAAGTGAGAGATCCGTTGCCTAGTTACACAACAGCACCATGTGGCCGTGTTGTACAGAACTGAAATCATGGACACAGCAGGAGGTTATATGGATGGAGACATAATGAGATAGATAGGCCTCACAAACCAGGTCTGCATATAATTACACATGCGTTATACATTTATACTTTCGCTCAAAAGTATGCTTTTGTCAGATTTGCACCGTTGGCTGCTGGTCATCACTGCTGTCATGTGCCATTCTATCTTTGGTGTTATGCCCTTATTAGGAATATTGACGTTAAGATTGTTTCCTCTTTGCGAACAATAATAGTGTTTTTGAACATCATTTCTATTGTGCTCTGTAGTGAACAAAAATGTTCCAAGCCCAGTACATTTCCAATACATTTTGTCCTGTGTATATTACCCCTGACACCCGCCTATGCCCACCCAGCCACTTCCACACATCCCCGCACTAGTTACTGGAACCACTTAATTATTCAACTGCATAAAAATACTCTAAACAAACCAACAAATTGTTATGAAATGTGGTAGTTACACTGAAAAGAGTCAAAGAAGAATAATGAAAGGATAAAAATCATTACAAAGCTACCATAAAAGGAATTTTACTTAAGGAAATGTTACTTAAGATTTCTTGAAATAACAAAAAACGAATCTTAAAATCAGTAAATATTTCACTGGTTTAATATATTGTGTCTATATTTAAGTAGCATAATTTTTAGTCTTATTTAGAGTACATTCATCTAAAATGAGCAAAAATTAGCATATAACTCTTCAACAATTTCTTAAAATCTCATTTGGTACAACATTTCTTGAAATAAGAATGCTCGAACAAGCATTGTGCTCAATATTTGCAGTATTTTTTATTTTAAAAAACTGGCATTTTATCAGCAAATGATTTTGCTTCTTTTAAGAAACAATGCTTGAAATTTTTCTGCCATTAGAATAAGACCATTTTTCTTTTTTTTGCCTTTTATTTCACAATTTGAAAGAAAAAGGTTACAATTATAACAATATTAATTCTACAATATCTTGTAACAATCTAACCCCACTCCCCCAACTCACCCTACTCGCCCTTCCCATCCTACTCACCCTCCCTACCCTTCCCAACTAACCCTAGATACCCCCCCGATAATCCCCGGTTTCTGCCTGCCTCCCCATTCCAAAAAAAAAAGGAACAACAAAAATAAATTAAATAAAAATAAAATTTTAAAATAAAAAAGGATAAGGACATCCTCTAATCAGTATTTAAGTTAGATAGGCGTTTGAAATAAGAGATGAATGGTTGCCAAATTCGGTCAAATAAGTCTCCAGTACCTCTCAGGCTAAATTTGATCTTTTCCAAGTCCAAGAAAAACATGACATCAGTTAGCCTTAGAGCATGTGAGGGGTTGGGTGGTGGATTTCCATGCCAAAAGGATCCTTCTCTTAGCTAAGAGGAGGGCAAAAACAACTGGGGTTGCAAGAAAAAGATTCTGCTGGGACCCCAAATAATGTAAGCATTGGGCAGGGGGTTATGTTGCATTCAAAGGCGTCAGTTAGTGAAGTTAAAACCGCAGACCAGAACCCATTAAGCTTTGTGCAGGCCCAAAACATGTGCAACAAGTTGGCAGGTGTTCCACCACAGCGAGGGCATGATGGGTCTACCTCTGGGTAAATTCCTGCCAATCTAGCATTGCAAAAGTACACTCTATGGACCAGTTTAACCTGTATCAAATTCAGACGAGGACAGGAAGAGGAATAATTTATCTTTTTCAAAGTTTTCTTTGTCCTGTTGTTTTCCTTTTGTCCTTTGTCCTCTTGTCTTCTTTGTTTTCTTTGTCCTCCTGGCAGTCCTCTGCCAACCCCCCACCCAGTTCCAATTCCCACCCGGACCTGTTTGTCAAGGGCCGATCAGTAAGAGACAAGAAGCTATTATAAATAAGCAAGATTATCCCTCTTGAGCTAATGGGCAAAGTTTTTGGGAAACTTTTCCCAAGCTAAATCAGGGGGTCGTCCAGGGAATGGGACAAAAAGGGTCTGAGCGTAGTGGCGAACCTGAAAGTAACAAAACATATTAGTGCGTGGAAGATTAAATCTTGAACACGGTGAAGCAAAGCTAGAGAAGGTATCATCACTATATAAGTCCATAAAAGTGCATATTCCCAATTTATTCCAGGTGCTAAAGGTATGATCCAGGATGGACGGCGTGAATAGGTGGTTTCTACCTATAGGACTGAGGGTCAAGGCTGTTCTAAAATGGAACTGTCTATGAAATTGCACCCAAATCTTCAATGTAGCTACTACTAAAGGGTTAGAAGAATGTCGAGAGGGAAACAATGGAAGGGAAGAAAATATTAAGGCATTCAGAGATGTGGAGTGGCATGCTAGTGATTCCAAAACACAACAATTGGTGCTCGGTGATTGGGTCCAGAATGTGATCTTGTGAATATTGGCTAAGACCATTTTTCTAAATAAAATGACTTAAAACGAGTAAACATGCCCATAAATAAGTTAATCTTAGAATATACTTACAGCAATCTAAAAATGAGATACATTAGATCTCAGCTACATTTAAGATGATTTGCTTGTCAAGCTATATCAATTTTGCAGTGTATACATTGCTTTAAAATACAATGAAGGTAATGGAATATGATTTCCAGCCAAAAATGACCATTAAGTTATTCATTTTTCAGCATTAAGAAAAAAAAATCTCAATTTTGTTTGGTATTAAGTGTCCACTCTACTATTATTACAGCTCACATTCTTTTCAGTTTTCAAAGAAATCTGCATGGATATTTTTCCACACTTCCAAAGTTCAGTCTTAGAAGCTGGTTGCATTCAGTAAATGCATTCAGTAATGTTGAGGTGGTCCATTGTTCTGAGATCACCAGCAGCATCTATAATAAGTGCTTGGTAAGTCTATTAAGAATTTCTTATCAGTGCGCTTTGGGTCATCTTGCTGTAGAATTGATTTCTTCCCAATCAAATGTTTTCCAGCTGGTATTGTCTGATGTTTTAACGCTTGTTTTTACTCATCAGCATTCATGATGTGTTCAAATCACCAATCCAGACGTTAGACCTGCCTGAAATTGCACTGACCCTCCACCATGCTTGACTGATGGTTATAGACACGGTGTGAAGACTGTAACTTGCACTTAAGGCCATTTTTTGCCTAGAAATTAAATAAAAGAAAATGTTGTCTTTGACTTTAGCACATGTACATACATAGACAAATAAACGAACACATGCTAATAAGGATATAGATACCAAGATAATAGTGTTTTTGGTAACACTCTGTTTGCCTGTATTCACAAGTAGTTATAAATCTTATAACTCTTTTAACGTGGTAAAGTGTTTTGTAAGCATACTTGTAAACTGTAACATTGCCTCATAAGTCTGTAATATTGTACTACAATTAATTTGTTGATGACTATAACACAACCATTATGATACCTTTTACATGGATAATGGCCTGTATACAATTATAGTATATGCAACAACAATTATAATAACAATTCTTAAAAAAACATGATAAACATTTCCTAATAACAAAGTATCAATCATTTTACTCAGTAATGGCATTTTAAATGTTAATAATGCTTTTAGAATTGTTAATATGTACTATGAATGCTTTAAGCGTACATACGTCATTACCCTATTAAAAGCTATTATAATAAATAGTAACACTTGTGTAAAGCATTATTTGCGTTTGCAAATATGCTTAAAAGCATTATGGCCAAGTTACACCGATTTATTAGCACATTTGAATTAGCACATTTTGAAGTGCTACTGATTTTTCATCTTTTTATTTTCATCACTGAAAATATTGAAAGATTCAAGAGAGCGAATATCAAGAGAGTGAATACCAAGAGAGCGTTATTATTAAAGTATAGACACTTTCTTATTATAACAGAATATCTGGTAAGTGTGTGACAGAGCAGGTCGCTCACCACTTAAGAGATTCTTATAGAATTTGAAAAACATATTCCTTTGAGGATTTTACTGGGGCAGTGTGCTGCGCTTCGAACAACAAATGAAAGGGCAGTCGGAGCTGTTCATTGGACCCTCGATACCAGGATGACATTAGATGAAAGTGAGAGGTGCAAGATACAAATGAATAACTTATTTAAATGATATCTCCATTTCGGCGGGTTTGCAGAGGACGATGGGTCAGCCACGTTAACTGAAGGTTTATATCAAGACATGGCGAAGAATTCATAATTTAATATAGGGCCCAATGTAAAAGCCTCTGGGAGTCCCATTCCTCTACGCTTGAATCAAAGGCTAAAGTGTTTCTTCAGTCAGCGTCTGAGGCTACCTTAATGTATAAATTTTTGGTCAGTTTTAGTCTGATTAGCTTGGGCTTAATTTAATACTTAATTCCACTGCCTGCATCCCAGCCGTTTAGCCAGGAATAATAATCTGCTTACATTGTACTTCTCCTAATGCAGCTCCAGACTAACGAAGATGTCAGCAAATGCTCTCTCTCTTTTTTTTAATGACCGAGACCTGTTTAATTAACGACCCAGTGTAAACTTTGCCCGGGGGGCGAGTGGAGAGAATATTCTGGAGGGAAATTAAGCAGTTTATTTTACTGCACCAATTAGCCCATTATTGGCCGGCCCCCAGCAGGGCGGGAGCTGCAGTGCATTAGAATAAATGAATACATAAATAGAATATGCACACAAACACCTGATTTATACACAGGGCTATGTCAGTTGTTTCTCCTCACTCATCACTGAGCACACAGGAGTATTCAGCACAGTGAAAGTGATGAGAACATTATTTTTCCATTGCAGATCTGTTCTTATTAGCACACATACTTTTCTCTTAATTAAGCACTGTGAGCTTGTCTGAGTTGGTGCACTTCATGCAATATTTGGTATAACACTACATTTTCTACTGTTCAGATAGAACTATATTGCATTGATTAGAATCATTTATTTAACTCTGGCTATAAAGTATCATTTCTGTCTTCCTCAGTTTAGGTATGACTTTTATTATCCAATTAATGTTGATGGAAAAAATATTGGTGGAAATGCTTGTAATTCAGAAAACTGGTAAGCACACTGGCTTTTCATTTCATTTTCAAGGCAAGATTTATGGGTGCTTTTGTTGTGTTTAAATACTGTTTTCATTCTGGCAGTTGGGATTTTTACATATGAAGAAAGCTGCAGTTGTGCTGCTGGTTTTATCTCAGCATGGCTTCATTGCAGAGATGTGTGGATTGATCTCACCCCTTCTCTTTCACCCCTCATTGCTCGCTAGCGAGTAGATTAGCAGTAGGGAGTACTTCTCTTTAGTTTTGAGTAGATTAGCAGTAGTGCGTGCTAGTGTGCAGTAGTGATTATATTAGCAGTAGTGAGTCCTAGTCTGCAGTAGTGAGTATATTAGAAGTAGTGAGTGCTAGTCTGCAGTAGTGAGTATATTAGAAGTAGTGAGTGCTAGTCTGCAGTAGTAAGGACTACTCTGCAGTAATGAGCAGATTAGAAGTAGTGAGCACTAGTCTGCAGTGATGAGCAGATAAGAAGTCGTGCGGACTAGTCTAAAGTACTGATAATATTAGCTGTGATATGTACTAGTCTGTAGTTTGTAGTACAGTGTTAAACTGTAAAATTGATGTGGTGCTTTATTTACTAACATCAGCACTAAATTGCCCACAGGTGGTATACACTCATTTAAGTGCATCTTAATCAGTGTTATTTAACAACATATCTGTCACAATAAACCACAACTGCTACTACTACTGTTTATTATTATTATTATTATTGCACAGTATTATATATATATATATATATATATATATATATATATATATATATATATATATATATATATATATTCCAGCATGGTACCGTGAGAGGATGCCACCTGTGCAACAAGTCCAGTCGTGAAATTTCCTCGCTACTAAATATTCCACAGTCAACTGTCAGTGGTATTATAACAAAGTGGAAATGATTGGGAGCGATAGCAACTCAGCCATGAAATGGTAGGCCATGTAAAATGACAGAGCAGGGTCAACAGATGCGAAGGCACGTAGTGCGCTGAGGTGGCCAACTTTCTGCAGAGTCGATCACTACAGTCCTCCAAACTTCATGTGGACTTCAGATTAGCTCAAGAACAGCACGTAGAGAACTTCATGGAATGAGTTTCCAAGGCCGTGCAGCTGCATCCAAGCCTTACATCACCAAGCGCAATGCAAAGCGCTGAATGCAGTGGCGTAAAGCATGCTGTCACTGGACTCCAGAGCAGTGGAGACGTGTTCTCTGGAATGACGAATCACGCTTCTGATCCATCTGGCAATCTGATGCATGACTCTGGGTTTGGCTGTCACCATGAGAATGGTACTTGTCTGACTGTGTTGTGCCAAGTGTAAAGTTTGGTGGAGGAGGGATCATGGTGATCATGGTTTTTCAGGAGATGGGCTCTGCCCCTTAGTTCCAGTTAAAGGAACTCTTAATGCTTCAGCAGACCAAGAGATTTTGGACAGTTTCATAGTCACAACAGTTTGAGGATGACCCCTTCCTGTTCCTACATGACTGCTCACCAGTGCACAAAGCAAGGTCCATAAAGACATGGATGAGTAAGTTTGAGTAAATATTTCACAGTCAACTGTCAGTGGTATTATAACAAAGTGGAAGTGATTGGAAATGACAGCAACTCAGCCATGAAGTGGTAGGCCATGTAAAACGACGGAGCGGGGTCAGTGGATGCTGAGGCACATAGTGTGCATAGTCGCCAATTTTCTGCAGAGTCAGTTGCCTCAGACCACCAAATTGGCCTTCAGATTAGCTCAAGAACAGTGTAGAGAGCTTCATGGAATGAGTTTCCATGACCAAGCAGCTGCATCCAAGCCTTACATCACCAAACGCAATGCAAAGCGTCGAATGCAGTGGTAAAGCGCCACCACTGGACTCTAGAGCAGTGGAAACATGCTCTGATGGATGACTCTGGGTTTGGTGGTTGCCATGAGAATGGTACTTGTCTGACTGCATTGTGCAAGTATAAAGTTTGGTGGAGGGGGGATTATGGTGTGGGGTTGTTTTTCAGGAGTTGGGCTTAGCCCTTTAGTTCCAGTGAAAGGAACTCTTATTGCTTCAGCAGACCAAGAGATTTTGTACAATTTCATGCTCCCAACTTTGTAGGAACAGTTTGGGGATGACCCCTTCCTGTTCCAACATGACTGTGCACAAGTGCACAAAGCAAGGTCCATAAAGACATGGATGAGCGAGTTTGGCATGGAAGAACTTGACTGGCCTGCACAGAGTCCTGACCTCAACCTGATAGAACACCTTTGAGATGAATTAGAGTGGAGACTACGAGCCAGGCCTTCTCGTCCAACAGCAGGGTCTGATCTCACAAATGCGCTTCTGGAAGAACGATCAAAAATTCCCATAAACACACTCCTAACCCTTGTGGAAAGCCTTCCCAGAAGAGTTGAAGCTGTTATAGCTGCAAAGGGTGGGCTGACATTATATTAAACCCTATGGATTAAGAACGGGATGTCACTCAATTTCATATGCGTGTGAAGGCAGACGAGCAAATACTTTTGGAAATACAATGTATATATTGTTATTTTTTTCCCTGTAGTGAAATATGTATGTCTACCCATCATATGTAAACATTTTGCTGCATAAAAAGAAAATATTTTTTTATTATATTTATGTAATGGTGAATAGTAAATATGTGATTCTCATTGTGATCCCATGAGACCTCTGTTCTAATGGTTTCCCACTACAACCCCAATTCCAATGAAGTTGGGACATTGTGTAAAACATAAATAAAAACACAATACGATGATTTGCAAATCCTTTTCAACCTATATTCAATTGAATACACTACAAAGACAAGATATTTAATGTTCAAACGGATAAACTTTATTGTTTTTTTGCAAATATTCACTCATTTTGAATTTGATGCCTGCAACACGTTCCAAAGAAGTTGGGACAGGTCCATGTTTACTACTGTGTTACATCACCTTTCCTTTTAACAACACTCAATAAGCATTTGGGAACTGAGAACACTAATTGTTGAAACTTTATAGGTGGAATTCTTTCCCATTCTTGCTTGATGTACAACTTCAGTTGCTCAATATTCCAGGGTCTCCGTTATCATATTTTGCACTTAATGCACTTAATGCACCACACATTTTCAATGGGAGACAGGTCTGCAGGCAGGCCAGTCGAGTACCCGCACTCTTTTACTACGTAGCCACGCTGTTGTAACATGTGCAAGTTACCCATGCCATGGGCACTGACACACCCCCATACCATCAGAGATGCTGGCTTTTGAACTTTGCACTGATGACAATCCGGACAGTCCTTTTCCTCTTTGGCCCGGAGGACACGATGTCCATGTTTTCCAAAACCAATTTGAAATGTGGACTCGTCAGACCACAGGACACTTTTCCACTTTGCATCAGTCCATCTCAGATAAGCTCGGGCCCAGAGAAGCCGGCGGCGTTTCTGGGTGTAGTTGATATATGGCTTTCACTTCGCATGGCAGAGTTTTAACTTGCACTTGTAGATGGGGCGACGAACTGTGTTCACTGACAATGGTTTTCTGAAGTGTTCCTGAGCCCATGTGGTAATATCCGTTACAGAATGATGTCGGTTTTTAATGCAGTGCCATCTGAGGGATTGAAGGTCACAGGCATTCAATGTTGGTTTTCTGCCTTGCCGCTTACTTGCAGAGATTTCTCCAGATTCTCTGAATCTTTTGATGATATTATGGATGGTAGATGATGAAATCCCTAAATTCCTTGCAATTGCATGTTGAGAAACGTTGTTCTTAAACTGTTGGACTATTTGCTCACGCAGTTGTTCACAAAGTGGTGAACGTCTCTCCATCCTTGCTTGTGAACGACTGAGCCTTTCAGGGATGCTTCCTTTACACCCAGTCATGACACTCACCTGTTTCCAATTAACCTGTTCACCTGTGGAATGTTCCAAACAGGTGTTTTTTGAGCATTCCTCAACTTTCCCAGTCTTTTGTTGCCCCTGTCCCAACTTCTCTGGAACATGTTGCAGGCATCAAATTCAAAATGAGTGAATTTTTGCAAAAAACAATAAAGTTTCTCTGTTTGAACATTAAATATCTTGTCTTTGTAGTGTATTCAATTGAATGTAGGTTGAAAAGAATTTGCTAATCATTGTATTCAGTTTTTTATTTATGTTTTACACAACATCCCAACTTCATTGGAATTGGGGTTGTATGTATGCAGCATATACCTCAATGATGTGTTTTCTACCTCCACTAGAGCAGGCTGGGGGACAGTAGGCCGATGAGCTGTGCGTTTCCTCTTTCTTTCCTATAATTTTTCTTTACTGGAAGTAATCAGGCTCTCAGTATGCGGCCAATGGCTCTGTGGTCTGACTCTGTCAGCTGAGTGAGTGACGTGAGTATCTGCTCGTGGATAGGTCTTGAGGCTGTCCATTATTAAGCTCAGAAATCCTCACTCCACATGATCCCCTAATCAACCAAACCACAGGACTAGGCATCTCACACTGGGGGACAGCCCTTAACCGGCACATCTCTCTTTCTGCTGCTCATGACACTGTTATTTCAGGGAAAGAGGACACTTAAGAGAGAAGAAACTATTTCCACTTCTTTACCACTTTTTTCATGAGTTGCTTTGGCCTACATCAAATCTGGCCTTCACACTAGAGATATGTGAGCTCCTTTTTTTCATGCTTTTTAGATTGTTTTAAATTAAACTGTTTCAGCTCTTAATTTAAAACAATTACATTTCTTTTTTCCAATGTTAACTGTAAGTAATTATAAATATAATGTTTCATTCTGTGACAGAGGCATGGAAAAGTAGTTACAAGCGGTTAAAAGTAGATTTTAAAACAAATAATATATTTGCTTTAAGAGCATATATATTTAGAAATCTAAATCTAATCTAAACCCACTGCCATATAATAAAAGAGGATCATAATTACATTACGAATCAGCTGCAATAAACCATATGGTACAACAGACCTCACCCATCACATAGATTCAGCTAAGAAAGCACCATCGCTTTCTAGAGGAGAGAGGACACACAGAGAGAGAGTTATTTCATCGCTCTTTCCATTAGACTAAAATAAGAGCATGACCTGAATCCATTGCCGTATGGTGTGTAGCTGTAGTGTGTTAAAAAAAAAAAACCCTGCATGTTGGCTTCTCTGCAGGCTGCAAACAATGGCTAAGGCTAATTGGCTGACGGAGATAAGGCCACACTCCATCCTAATCACACAGGGCAGTCTCAAGCAGTCGCAAGCTCTTTACTGGAGCGTAGGCCATAACAGCTAGCACAACACCTCCTTATTTTTCTTAAAGGACTGGCCTTCTCTATGAAAATGGGTTAGGTCAGAATCTGAAAGGGAGCTGGGTCAGTCTAAAAGGGCAGTAAATAAGGTTTCTGAGATAGCGTCTAGGAGTGACTTTCTCTCAGAGGTTTCTTGGGCTGGCAGCTACAATGCTGCTCTTGCTACACTGCAGTTATGAGGCTGCCAGGATCAGTGGTTTTTGGCTGCATGGGCGATGCTATACTGCAGCTACAAAGCTATTATTATTATTATTATCATTATTATTATTATTATTATTATTATTATTACAATGTGGCTAACCCTACATTGTCTGAACCATTTAGTGAGAAAGACAAAATTTGTATCTTGTCAAGTAAAATTATTTGGCTTGTTTTAATTCAGCTTGTTTTAAGAAATCTGCTTGAAACCAGGCTATCTTGATAAAATTACTTAAACAGTTAAATGTATAGAAATAAGCTACATAATCTCATAATAAGTGCATAATCATCTCAGAATTAGAAACAGTAGCTAGATCAACTGAAAGGTTTTTAGATATTTGCTGGTTGGTTCTAAGCCGATTTCAATATAGTGCCATTTCATCTTGCATTATTTCAAAACAATCAAAGAAATCAAGATCATACACATGGTTGCCAAATTTAGATGATAATGATTGAAATCAGATGAAGTAGAGCAGCTGGTGTTTGAGCAAGCCACGCAGTGAACACTTGTGCCCTGTGAATGAAGGCGCTGACATCTTAGGAGAGACCACTCCCATCAGAATAGAAGTGTTTCATGATAGGATAAAGCTGATCAGTCAGAATAACTGTGTATTGATTTGCAGTCCCCTCTAAGGGGACAAATGTGCACAAACCTTTTCACACGTACACATCATAACAAAGCTACCAGACCCCCTTACTGTTGGCCTCAAGCATTCAGGCCTGTACTGGTCACTTAATGTACACTACACATGCACTCTCCCACTTGTGAAGTTATGGATGGACTCTTCTTGCTGACATCCCACATTCTTATTATTAGTCACCTGAGAAGGACGATTTCCTATTCTTTTCATTTCTTCCCTCACACGTCTCAATACTTCAGACACTGAATATTACTTTCAACTACAATGTCCAACCCGGTCTACTGTCTTTCACATAGAACTGTATAGAGATGTCATTTTTGTCATTCAGTCTGTGCTTGTTATGCTTCTCTACTCATTTATTCAATGTTTTCCTTGAATTTGCCACCTATCTGTAGATATGAGGTTGTAAAAAGAGCATTCTTTAAGCCACTTTGTTGTTTGGAAAATACTCAGACATTTGGTGTCTGAGGTTTGCTGAGGTTGTTCTGAAGATGCAAGGCTAATGTAGCTAACAAGTAATGGTAACTTAAAGGCAGTTAGCAACCAATTAGCAAGGGATGAAAGTTTATATCCATCTCATTATGCATCATACAGTATCTAAACCATTACACATTTTCTTCAAACTATGTCGGGTTGTTAAAGCAGTTCAACAGCACTTTTTTGTAATCATCCACTCGAGGGAAGGGGTCCGCAGTACAACCCATGTTACAAAATGTTCTATGTATAGCATGCATTTGCATATTTCCACCATGGAGGTCTCCAAATCCATAATATTCCAATGTTGTCTAACGCTCTTTTCTATGATTGGTGTTAGGACAAAATCTCCAATTTTGTTGCTTTAAAAAAAAATTACCAACTGCCTTTTACATTGCTTCAAATTTTTATGATGAAGACCAACAGAAATGATCCAAAATTACTTTAAAAATAAATTCCTTCTCCTGTAAATTTACCCTCTGGAGATATGAGGTTTTGTTCCAATAGTGCTGCTATGAAAATGGACAAACCATTTTATTTTATACAAAACTGTGTGTCATACAGATTCATTCACCTGTTTGAGATGACCTAGATTACTAGATTACATGCAGTTTTCATGACGATAACTGGTGCCTATTTGCAATAATTATTTGTTAGCCACATTAGCCTCGTAGCTCCAGTGTAAAACTAAAGAAGCAAACTCCAGACACCAGGATGTGGTTAGGATGATTGGAGGGGGGTTTAAAGATAGAAACTGCCTCTCCAGGAGAAGCAGAGGATTAAGTCCTTAAACTGCGATGGCCTGTATGTGGCCTACACCTCAATTCCTAACTCTCATACTAAGCAGCTTACACAGTTTCATATTAATCACTAAACAATTTACTGTAGTTACTAGATAAAACATCTTAAGATTAAAAATCATGTAATTGGCTTTCAGTTTAAAGCGTTAAAGCATCTCCAGGTGAAGTGTGGGGTAGAAAAAGTGCAGCAGAAATGTAACAGATGTAGCAGCGTGGGTCTGAAGAACTTAAATTTAAAGAACTTTAAAGAAGTTCTGCAGGCTACAATGGCAGTGACAGCAGAATAATGGAGGTCGGGTGAAATATATGGTGCATTAGTTTTTGAGGACAGTAGGAGAAGGTGAGTGGAAATCACGGAGGGCCTGAAAAATAGCTTTGAAGATTGTCACTTTCTTGTCACACAGCATGGAAGGAAGTGAGAAATCCCGAAAAAATGGAGGGGCTTCTTTTCCCGCAAAGTCAGCAATAATCTTTTGATCTTTTTTAAAGAGTCTGGAGACCTACTGAAGCATGTACTCTGCTCAGAGCATGAAAAGGGTAACGGAAAATGAAATCCTTAATTTATTTTTAGGAAGACGTGGCCCCAAATACAAAAGAATCACTGGCTCAGATATTTCCCTGTAATGAATTTATTATCATAAAAAAGACAGTGAGAGACACGTGTTGCATGTCACAGGGTAACAAGAAGTCTAGAAGCTGAGAAGAGAGGGTGGAAGGAGAGCTGTAGAGAAGTGTGAATGAGAGAGAAGGTGAAAAAATAATCACTTACAGTGAGAGAAACAGAAAGGCACACGCCCAACCAATTATAGTTCACCAGTGAGTGATGTGGCATGAGTTGATTGGATGATAACTTACTGGGAGGTGGAGAAATGAGAAATGAAATTGGTTAAGGAGGGGCAAAAGGCTGTCGGACCTAGCAGCGCAGGGGCGGAACTGGAACAGCAGGACCAAACTCCAGTTGGATGAAATGACCAGTGGACAAAATGTTCTTTAGCAGATACATCTGTGATACTGAACACTGATGCGTTCACTTTTAGCTTTATGTGGTCTCAAATTCAAATTTTTATTTTTGTTGTTTTTTTTTTTTATCATTATTGAATTAAAATCAATTACTCTGTTTATTTAATTCTACTTGTTAGCTTTGTGCTTGTGCTTGTCTCACTGTAAGCTTCTGCCAAGACAAACTCCATGTATGTGATATTCTGCTTGGCCACTAAACCCAGATGACACTCCCCTAAGCCCCACCCTCCTTGGTTACTGTTGCTATGTTTGACTAGCCAACTTGTCAACTATGAAGCATTCAGTGCCAAGAGCAGAATATACTGTGAAACACTTTTGGGGGGCAACCAATGCTGGAATGGGTAAACAGGAGACTCTGGAGAATTCTCTGTTTGCTGTGGGATGTTTGGGGACGTTACTGTGAGATAACGTGTATAAGCACAGCAGTGCTTAGACAAACTATAACTGTTACATCAAAGTGTATATCTGCAGTAATTTAGGGGTAAAACAAGCAGCCCCCTCCTCAACTAGTGCAGAGTCCTGTACAGCAGACAGAAATTAGCTGATGTTAGCTTTTTATTCTCAGATCCCGTTCCACCTTAAATGATGTAGCAGTTATATAACTGCTGCTCTGTTTAGAGTAGAATGGAAATTCTATCAGGAAGCTAACATCTGTCTGGGGAGATTAGCCTATCAAAATTCAGTGCAATGGTGTGAATCTGATACTCGCTGACAAAGCAGCCAGCCAAAGTACTTACAGGAAAGTCTGTTTACTCTGCGGCTATCTTTGCTCGACAGAGTTCATTACTGGTTTTTGCATTGTTGATGAAGCGATTGTCACATTTGGATCATGTGAAGATGGACAGCGATTAGACAAGAATCAAACTTGATAAAAGAACTTACTTAAGGAGGAAGAAGACATATCCGAGCTGGTGAGAAATGCCGACCTTAATTTACTTAGTTAGCATTCGTTTGCAGCATATTAACTTGATTGTCATATTTATAATAAAGGCTTTCACCAGTTTTTATTTTAACACCAGCGAGACACCTTTATCCTAGAGTAGAGTAAGAAATGAAGAAGATGAAAAGGTCATTTTACCACAAAGGCAATGCTGTGTGTGTGAGTTGGGCTAGTCTGCAACATGTTAAAAAAAAAAACATGCAAAACAAGTCCCACTCCAGTTTTGGGTCAACACATCATTTCACAACAAAGTAGTCTCCAGTAATAAGGTGATGTGTTGTGTTGTCCATAAAGCCTTTAAATACCAGCATGGTGCTGGCAAAAGAACAGAGGCTAAAACATATGGGCCAAAAAATGAGAAGCTCAGAAAGTGATCCAAGTAGTGGAAATGAAAGATCCTGTACTACATGGCAGGTAAATGTATGATTAGGTGTTTCACTGTATGCCCCATTGGGTCTTGTTAAATACTTTCAATGTTAGCAAAGCTGGTTAGCAAACAGTGATTAGCAAACAGGCTGGCAATGCTCCGTAGCGTTTCCACCAATGGCTTCATGCTAATTTCACTTCATTATTTGGTTTAGCTACATATCTTCAGTGTAAGAACAAAACCTTGTATCTCCCAAGACGGAACTTTTCAGGAGAAGGGAAAAAAATCTTAAATTTATTATTATCAAATTTGGATCATTTCTACTGGCTCACTCATCATAAACTGTTCACATAATGTAAATTGGAGCAGGTGTTCATAAATTATGTATAAAAAAGACAAGAAATGGCCAAAATGAACAGTGAAGATGAACGTTGAAATGTATAACAATGGTAAAAGATGATTTTTTTAGGTAGCCTCACTTGATAGTTAGCAAATAGTGATGTTTAACTAGTAATGCAGTCTTCCACACTGTTTAATTAAGAACTGAGTTCTTAGCTCAGGTCATATGGAGTATCCAAATAACAAGTTGCGTTCCCTATGCCCAATGCTGTGGCATACTGTGCACCTCTCAATCTCAGACAGAGGTGTGTTAATTATAGCTCTTTCATAGCAACTGTTGCTACACTTTCAGAATTAAAGTTATGAAACCCTCACCAGGGCAGTATCCCTTTTGTCACTGGGGTGATACCCTCAAGGGTACATTTCAGTACCTTTATTCAGGGAACAGAATTGTACCATAATCCACTGAAATTCTATTTTCTTTGTTGTATTGACTCCACACACCTTGTCTATATATCTTATGTAGCCGGCTGCAGGCTATATAAGGAAAATATGCCTGTTTTGAACCTATTGGTTTGTGATGTCACTAAAACCAACATATTTTCATTATTCATCCTACAGAAGTTTAGTCCCATCCATTCACAGGAAAGTTATAAGGAGGGTTTCATCCCACACTGGTTTTCGAAAGAGGCTTAATACAAGGCAACCAATCAGAACGGAAGTCATTTACATATATCAACTTTAAAGGCACAATAACAGAAACAACTTCCAGTTCTAAGAGAGGAAATGGTACTGTGAAAATGATTTATGACTGTTTTTTATATATAAAGTAACACAAAAGTTGTAAGTGTACCTCTGGGAAAAATAAAACATAAGAAAAATGTCATAAGGGCCTTTTAAGTCATGATTCATGTCCTCCATAACTTTAGACATTGTGCTCGTAATGATATGCGAGAGCACTGCTGAGTCTGGGATCAGGAGTTACAGGAGGAATGTGAGCCATTAATTGTGTTTAGTGAGCGGGGCAATGACAGACAATGTGTTAGCATGTGTTTGTGCCACTTCATGCCAGGAACATCTGTCATTAATATAGCATGGGCGAGCTCTGGGAGACTGAGATAATGAGCAGTCGCTGGCCTTTTTTACCCGGGACACAAACTAATGTGTCTGCTGTTACATTTCCCCGGCTGGTTCAGTAGTAAGGGAGAGAGCGCAGAGGAGAGAGACGTAGAGCGAGTAGAGCAAATCCGAGAGAGAGACTATTACATGACTAAGAGAAACATCTCTTCATTCAGAACGCAAGCTAAGAAGGCATGGGCTGGAAATTGTGTGATTTCTGTATCTGAAAATTGCTTGAAAGGTGCATCAGCTCAGTCATATTTACAGTGTGTCCATGGAAAAACATACAAATAATACTCAAAAGCACTGGGAAATCGCCTGGCATTCCCCTCCTAATTTAAATATTACAGGCTATTCATGAGTACACTCTTGAAAAAGATGGTTCTTCAAAGGTTCTTTAGTTATATGGTCATACAGTACCATGCACACTCAAAGGACCATTTGTGCGATTCAGGGGTTCTTTTCATCATGAAAGGGACATTCAGATTGATGTAGAATGTGCTGTATTTGGTTCCATATGGAATCTTTTTGAGAAGGGTTCTATATAACACTAAAATGGGTTCTGCTATTGTTATAGTGTCAAGCTTGTAACAACAGAAGAACCCTTTTTGGTGCTATATAAAACATTCTCCATCAACTTGAAGAACCCCTTTATGGGTTCTGTGGAAAGAACCATTTAATCATGCCAACGGTTCTTTGAGTGTTCAAGGTTCTATATATAATCATTTTCTTAGGAAAAGAGCACTTAAAGAACCTTAATTTGTAAGCATCATAATCAGAAGGGAACTCTCAAGATTTATGGGAACTAAAAATACGTCTGTACTTAATTTTTTTCTTTATTTATTTATTTTTACAATCATGCTTGCATTTAAAAACAGTACTGTTCTTGATTATTTGTTAAGATTTGGATGATAAAAGAGTAAAATTCTGGAAAATTCAACTGGAAAATGTATCGGTTAGGAATGGTTTTTCTCCATAGTATCTTGGCAGATATAGCTAAGTGAGTTCAGCTATTGGTTAAGGCACCAAGAGCTGAATAGACATCCTAACATGATGGATTAACTATCAGCATAGTTACACAGTAACAGAGGAATCAATCAAATTTATCTTCAATACGTGAGACCAATTTTATAAGAAAAAACATCTGTCTTTCACGAGCTTAAAGAAACATGGAATGTTTTAAAAGCTTTAAATGTCTGTGTTTAATCTAGAATATTCTATCCCTCAAACACTGTAGCATTTACTTTTGAGTGCCAACAAATTTCCTGCTGCTGTTAGACTCATAACAGTGCGTTATGTGCATTGATGATGTCAGTGATGTCAACGCTTCAGCTCACCACTTATTTAGCACTCAGCACTAATGCTAACATCCTACTACCCAAAACTTTCCTACTGTAGAAAAACAGAAATATGCAATTAAGTTTCCTTTTACTTTTAAAGGCTGTAATTAAAGCAAGGTCCCACAGAAGAGGTTAGCAACATGTTTATTTTCACATTTTTAGCCATTTAGCTCATTTGCCTCCCATTCATTAAAGACTCACTATTAGGTGCTCTCTGGCCTTTTGCAGTCATGTTATTAGTACTATTATTAAATGCTGCAGTTACATTCCTAACAGTGAATTATGTACATTCATGATGCTAGCTAGTGTGAACTGCTTTAGCCAGTTTGCTAATCAGCTCACCACCTAATCAGCACTCAGTAGCAAGAGCACCCTACTGCCTTAAATCTTCCTATTGTCAAAAAAGTATTGTCAAAAAATGTTTCCTTTTATTTTCAATAAAATCCATATTTCTCCTCTTTTTGGAAAAAAAAAGTTTATCTTTTTGGCCATTAGCTCAATTGACTCCCATATATTGAAGAGGATTGAGAGGAGCCAGCTGAGGTGGTTCGGGCATCTGATCCAGATGCCCCCTGGACGCCTCCCGGTGGGGGTGTTCCAGGCACGGCCTACCAGGACAAGACCCCGGGGCCGTCCTAGGACCAGCTGGAGGGATTATGTCTCCAAGTTGGCCTTGGGGTCCCCGGGAATGAGCTGGAGGAGGTTGCAGGGGACAGGGTCATCTGGGATTCTCTGCTCTCCCAACTGCTACCGCGACCCTGTCTGGACTAGCGGTCAACGATGATGGATGGATGGATGGATATTGAAGACTCCGTCTGCACCCTCCAGCCTTTTGCAGTCATGTTTTTAATATAATGGGAGAAACGGGAAGTGGCCAGGCTCCAGATTTTGGCTACTGATCAAATCAGGTGAAAGAAGTTCCCATTTGTAGAAAACTACAGCTCAATTTGCACTTAATTTTAGCATCACACGAAGGCCTGTCCCATGTCTGAGCCATACCTCAGTTTGACAAGACTACTTTTGCTGCCATTCCTTCCTGGCATTCAAGTGTGATTCAAAAATTAGTCAAAATTAATCTGGTACACTGCACTATACCAATAGCACACTAGCCCTGCCTGTCTCATTAGCATACGGGAGAAAGAAAAGCATAAATAAATAAATGGAAAAATAAATAAACAATTTATTTATGCATTTATGCATTTTTATCATGTTTACTGTTTACTTATTAATTTTTGTTGTTTATACTGCACATATCCTTTTTTATTTATTTACACTTTTATGCATTTATTTTTCATATTTTTCCTCCATAACTTACGGTTGGTTTTTCAAATGAATTAGTGCTTAGGCACATCCAGTCTCAGTTCACTGTGGAAAGTGTCAGTCAACCGTGTACAGTCATATGGGCTTATTACTGTAACCTTCCTTGTAGAGGTTTTGGCTTTTTTTTTTTTTTTTTAATTTATGAAGGTACAGCACATCCTAGTGGATGAAGGAGCTCTCAGTTTGTAGATTGCTTCCGTTAAGAGTGGCTAATGAGTCACTCCTGGATCTGGAGTGTAACCGCCTGGCATTAAGGCATTTAAAGGAAATGACACTTCAGTTTCAATTGCACAGCACTGAAAAATCTATGGAATATAACTTAAAATTTATGTTCAATACCTTTAATATATAAAGTCTTCATACAGCAATTAAAATTCACAACATGACACAAAAGAGAAGCACAAGTTAAATCCAAAAGCAGTAGGTTTGGTTTCAAATAAAACAAAAGATGAACATAAAAACAGTTTAAAAAAAGGAAACTGAAACAACTGCTACACGTATGTACACATGTGCCTAAGACTTATGCAACATAGTTATGTAATAGAAATAAGAGAGTAAATACAGAGAAATATGGGTAACACTTTACACTGTGGGGCAGTGCTCAAAAGGCTGCATGACACCTACGTAAACCCTTCTTGGCAACTGACATAAAACATAAAAGTTTAATTTTACTGTTTATAAGTTCATAAATACACTATGTGGCTTAAAGTATGTGGACACCTCTCCTCATTATTGAGTTCAGAGGTTTCAGCCACTGCTAACAGGAGGATAAAATCAAGCACAAAACCATGCAATCTCCATAGACTGAAGGTTCTTCAACTTTTTGATAGTTGGTAGTAGTAGTAGTAGTTCATAGCAGTATCAGCACAAGAACTGTGGATCAGGAGCTTCATGAAATAAATTCTGATGGATGGCCAGCTGCACATAAGCCTAAGATCACTATGCGCAATGCCAAGTGTCGGCTGGACTGATGTAAAGAATGCAGCAACTGGACTCTGGAGCAGTAGAAATGTGTTTTCTGGAGTGACGAATCACACTTCGTTATCTGGCAGTCTGATGGATGAAGCTAAGTTTGGCAGATGCCAGGCAAACACTACATACGGGAATGCACTGTGTCAACTATAAAGTTCCAGAAGAGTGGAGTCAGTTATAGCCACAAGGGGGGGGCGGGGGGTTTGGAATAGGATATCCAACAAGCTCAAATAGGTGTTATGGTCAGGTGTCCACATACTTTTGGCCATATACTGCATGCAATTAAGCCACTGTGATTCAGACTAAGCTCCAGTATCTGTTATAACGTTATCTGTTGTTATGTGATTTCACCCCAAAACAAGTCTGAAAACAAATTTTACATCAACTTGATACCAAAGTTTACAAAAGCAGGCTTTATGATTTTAGATGATTCTTATTGGAATAACCTTATAGCTGTTCATGTATGTTTATGTCAGTTGTGGTGAGTCTAGGTAGGGTCAGGTAAACCTAATGAACACAGCAAGTGTTACTGAAATCTGCTTTGCACTTTTTGGCAAAGAAAACACACCATCACACAAATTTCACATCATATACATAATGGTACAGAAATATCATCTGCAAAAAACTATACTCTCTATAAACTTGATTGTATAGCAGACAGTTTCTCTAAAAATAGTAGGGCTATGCTCTTCTTTCTTATATGCCAATTACTTTGGTCATACTAGAGTATAAAGCATATTTTATAGTATATGCATTTCAGATAAAAATAAATCGATACAGATATGAATTCCATTTTAGCATTTCAAAATAGAACAATGAAAAAGCAATTTTGGGCTGAGCTCACATCTGGCCTGCATCATCACCTCTCCCAACCCCAATTCTGTCATTCAGTCAGTATACAGATAGACAGGACATGGCATTGCACAGGACATTAAAATGACCACCTTTCTCAACGATTTGGACAGCTCACTGCACAGTGCGGCCCAAAGCACCCAAAGTAGCCAACTTTGACAGTATGGCTCAGCAACCTGCTGTTAACTAGACATGTCCTGGACCTGCCGTGATCGCCTTAAGACGCTTCTTATCAATCACAAACACATGATGAGCGAATCACGCTGGTTTATTTGCAGCTGTCAGGTCTACCTAAAAAGGCAGTATATTCAGGAAAGTGCTTTTTAAGAGTTTTTCAATTTCAAAGGAAGTCAGCAGGGATTCTCCCTAATTTTGCACAGTCCGCTGCTTCCTGAGCAAAAAAAATTGAAACAAGCAGTGTAAACCTATTAGTATGCATGCAACTCAGGATTGACAGTAGCTGCCCAAAAAAGCTAGAAGAAACCATAATACCTAATTAACCCCCCTGATTTAACTGCATATTTTCATTATTTCCTGCAGTTTGCCTGCTGAAATCTGAAGAAGTGTATCATGTATCTGATTTTCCAGAACAATTGGACGTCGTCTACAATACCTGAGTCAATGAAGCAGGTAATCAAACTCATTTTACACATAATTTCTCATTACATGGCCCTCAGTTATCGTCTGCCGGCGCCTCTCATTAAAGCAGGAAAACAGGATCTTGTTAAGCTGAGCAACAATACTGAGGAACATCAGACGTTTTCAAAACAAACACACCCCGCAAGCTGTGAACAAAAAGGTGCACCCAATTCAACATATCAGGTAGCTGCCAAAAGAACAAAGACAAGTCAATGAAAGTGATGAAAGTGGAAACAAACACAAACAAAGAAAAGTAGTTCAGGTGCAGAATCTTTCAGAATAGGAATAACAGGGCTTAAGTGGTTTATCTCCCTTTTCCTGATGCTGCACAGGATGAGATAAGACTGTCAGATATGAAACAGGACAGTGGAGAGAGGACGTCTGTTATCTGGTCTTCAGCTGGCCTACTGATGCTCTGCCCACAAATTCATTCTTTAGCTGTAGCTGGGTTTAACAAGCTTTACAGATCCTAAAAATCTCATTCAGCCAAATGAGAAACTGTCAGACACATCTTAGTTTCTGTCAAGATGTGGGGTGTCAGAAGTTTTGTATGCATGTTAGAATAGATCGTTTTTTAAGCTTACCTTATCAGAATGTGTCTTCTTATATTTAAAAAATGTCAAATATAACTTTCTATATTTTCTCAATACAAATCACAACATTTCTTTGGTAACACTTCACTTGAAGGGTGTCTACATAACACATTCAACATTCATAGCATCTTATATAAACACTTCAACATTCAACATTTCAAATCAACATTTTTTAAGCAGACATGTTTATATGCCATTAATATGGACTACTATGTCATTTTACTGAATGCCTTTTTCAAAATAAAAGTTTTTTTTAATTATATAATTTTCAATAAAACACCTCATTTCTGGTCAACCAAAAAAACAATGCTTGGTTAAGTACTTTCACACTCAGCTTCTTTTTATGTTTTTTTTAAGCATTTGTTGACTTGCATGTTCGTTTATTATATGGACAGTAAATTACTCATAAATATGTTATGAACAATCGTTTGACTAAATCTCAGTGTGATGGTGACACTCAATTTTACAGGGTGATGATGTTCATCCATTCCCTGTAGATGCTGTAGATGTAGACTACTTTGTATTGTAATCTCAAGATCTACATAACATGAATTTCAGTCTGGCTAGCTTCCATCACTTTTGAGGTAAAGACAAAACAGAATTTATTAATACTTGGCATAGCAGTGCAACATTTAGACTCAAAGAGAAGTGAATCAAACAGGATAACCAAGGCACAATTATACTTGTGCCTTTTTTAATACCATAAGCCAGGAAGAAAATCACTAACAGTGCTAGCATTGAACCCCAAGAGAGTTAAATATAGGTTAATTAACACATAGAAGATATTGAGTTAAACTGAGAAAGAATAAAATTGCAAAAGACAAATGATTAAGAAGAAACAAATCATTAAAAAGAAGTTGAAAGTATAAGCAAACTGTGTCTAGGTGTCAAAGCACTTAATGACTAAAAGGGTGAAGCAAGGTCATTTTGTTTTGGCTGTCCATAAATGAGGCATTTCACTAAAAATATATTTAGTTTTCCAAATAAAAATGAAGACGTTTATTTTAAAAAATGTCTATCAGTAAAATAACATAGTAGTCCAGTGAATGTGTTACGTAGACACACTTCAATTGAAGTGTTACCTTTTTTAGCCTTGATAACTGATTATAAGTATCATCAAATTGCCCACCCCCACATTAGCATAGTGGCAAATTTCCAATCTGACTACAACGTCGCAGGCCATTTTGAACTGGCAACTCAACGCTATGTAGTAAATGTGAACTCAAACCCAAATTCATTAGATCAAACAGCATTTTTGTCAACATTCTCTAAAGCTTGTCCAACTTGCAACAATTGCTTTGAAAGAAAACATGGGCAGAGCTTGAATAAGCAAATTATGTATTTCTCTACACATTTAAACCAGCTAAAGCAAAAAGTTGCAAGCCAGATTTAAGTACTGGAGTGACAGTGGTTTCCAAAAAACACTGCTATTACCTCAATAAACTCTGAAATGCCGTGGGCAGCTGTGGCACTGGTTTGCTAACTCATTCTTGGGGCTTTGATGGCATTTCCTCACCCTGGAGCAAATTTGCCAGTCCTGTTTTAATTGTAACATCCCACTATCTGTTATTGACTCCAGTGAAAGATCTCATTAAGGCCATCTGTTTCTACTAGGCTTTCTCTTCAGCACTAATGAAGAAGTCACTGGCGTCACTATTGCCTAAGCTTATATCAAAGTATCAACGGCAGGTATAAAAAGCATGTAAATGTCTGCCGTATCTCTAGCTCACTGAGGCCGCAGCCACAGAGTTCAGATGAGTGTGCTCCTATGAAAATTGGCCTGACATTTAATGCTTTGTTCCAGATCCAGTGTCATTATAAAAGAATTATGCCTTTGGCAGACTATGTGCTTTCAGATTGGCTCCAAATAAATTGGTGTAATTCGCTGCTCTTATAGGATCAACTGTGCAGAGACCTCAGGCCACCTTAAAAATCTATTTTGGGACTGATTTACCAAAATACAGCTTAAGCATATAGCAAGTCAGGGTATACACTAGGGCTGCACGATATACTGTTTGTTGGTCATTATCACGATAATGAACTTTGCAATACTGATATCACAGTGGGTTGGAATATGCAAATTAGGCTAGTGACCAATCACAGTGGGTGTTCTGATGAATTTAGGCGTTGATATAATCCAACATAAGTCAATTTATTAGTTTGTGATTAAACATTAAACGACAAACCTAAACTCCTGAATAGAACCCATGAAAATATCACTGGGCTTTATATAAACAATGTTTTAGGGTTGTTTTTTTTCTATTTTATAAAAAAGCAGCCTTCTATGAACATATATGGCCTAGCTTGGGGTTAGCTTGAAGTTCATGTGTAGAATTTAAGTAAAAATCTATATAACATTGATAGATCTCTGCTTTTCAGCTTTGATGGTGATAGTTTAATCCCTGCAATATCCCTTTATCAATGGCTGTAGCATTACTGGCTAAAATTAAATGGAGATGAGGAGTTCAGTCCATTAACTAGATGGACAGGAGTCAAGAGTCAGAGCTGTGCATCATTCAGTCAGTTACTGGAACAAGTTGTGCTCTTGTGCCCTCATGCGTACAATTAAAAACAATCCTCAAGTTAAATAAACCCACTTATTCAAATATCAATCATGTATCAGAAATTAAATTAACTTATAAAATCAGAAGCACTGGTCAAACATTCATGTAACTGTCAGCTAACAGTAAATCATTTAATTATTAACATCGCTACTAACAGCAATCGCAACGCCAGCATTCTGTCCATATCGTGCGGTCCTAGAAAATGCTTACAAGAGCCTGACAGGATCAGTACAAGCAAGGTGTAGAGAAGTTTCCTCTGTAACGAACTCCTGTCTTTGATTCACTCCAATCTCCTTCATGTGAACTTTTTTGGGAAGGGCAATTACTCCCCGGTGTGATTGCTGTCCTCTGATGTGCTAATGGACTTTCCATTAAGGCACTTTTATGCTATACAATCTGCTAACTCATACAGTCTGTGGCACCAATCACCACACATGTCCTGTCATGCCATTCTCAGAGGGAATCTGTCAGAAGGAAGGCTTTCATCATATGCATTTACCTCATGATAGACTGCTTCTCTAATCTTAACCCAGACAGTGAGGTTGGATCAAGTGAGACACCTATGGCTATCCCGTTCAAGCCTCAAACTTCCAGGTGAATGGACAGCTGCAGTTGAATTTGGGAAAGAGGCAGCGTGTCTCAAATATGAGTCAGCCACAGATGGTTCAAGTGAGTTTTGATGAGATGGGAATAACTTCCTTGTTCCATGTGAAGTGGGCACAATCAACCATTCATCTCTCAATCTATCAGATTCAGGATAAATGACTCTGGATCCAGATGTCAGCGTGGGCAGCTGGATTTGTCAAAAAAAAAATCCAGCAATGCAACCATCGTATATCAGCATTACAAAGCAGTCACTGATCTCAGCAAGCAGTCAGCTTACTGTTTACGATGACGGGGGGGTCTCTGCTAAAGCATTCTCCTTGATATGCCACCAGACTCTCAACACGAGTGCTTTGAACACTGAGAGGCCGTACAAACAGCCAAAATCCTGCTGAACGTCATGCAGCGTGAAAGTCTCTTCAGCTACAGAAAGGAAGACATGCTTTCTGGGTCTGCAAGTAAAAGAGTCCATCGACTTCCAGTAATGTTCAGTCCACTGGGGCGTGTGAGGACTACAGCAGTGCTCCCCAGGCTTCTGTTTCTGCTTGAGAAGATACTGTAAAGCAAAAAACAAACAAAAAAAAACCTGTAATGCTGTAATCACATTAGAATACACATTAACTTCAAACGTCCTTTTCCTTTAGATGCTAAGTATACTCACGTATGCTACCAGTCAAAAGTTTGGGCACACTTCATATATCATTATTTATATATGCAGTACCTTTTTGATCCAAACATATGCTTGAATTAGGTCTGCCTAAAGTGTGGCCCATATGGAGGTTTAATTGGACCTGTCTGAAAGTTACTCACGCTGTGCCCCTCCTTCACCCGATGAGAGAACAATGTTCTAAACTATACATAACTTGTTAATTCTTACTTAGCAAGAAATTGATTTTCTTAAAGCATTTTAGTAAGAAAATATAGTGTGACAAACCTGATCTGAAACATTCATACCTTTTTTGTCTGGATTTATATTATATTATATTATATTATATTATATTATATTATATTATATTATATTATATTATATTATATTACTGTACAAAATGGTTTTACATATCTCTTGCATTATTTCATATACACACACACACACACACACACATATATATATATATATATATATATATATATATATATATATATATATATATATATATATATATATATGTTTCAGTTCAGTTCCTTGGCCAAGTCCTTTCTGTGTGGAGTTTGCATGTTCTCCCTGTGTCTTCCGAGTCTGGAAGTTTTCTCCCACAGTCCAAAGACTTGCAGCAGGGCCAAGTGGAGATTTATAAATTATCCCTAGTTGTGCGTGTCTGTGTGTCTGCCTGGGATGGACTCGCAACCTATCCAGGGTGTTTCCTGCCCTCAGCCCAGTGATCACTGGGATAAGCTCTAGTAGGAGTCAAGAAGATAAGGGTGTATGTATATATATTATATTACTGTACAAAACGGTTTTAGGCACCACTGGATTTATATTATATCATATTTCATTAAAATATTTTAAAAGAATTATACCTAACCACCTTTCATTTAGTTCAATCAAAACAGCCATTAAGTATTTTTTTCTGAGAATGTTTCTAATAAGATTAGATAGAAAATAATCTAACTGCATAGGGAAAGAAAAGTCAAAGTAAAGTAAGTGTGTTTCCGAAACTGCCATTTAAGCAGTGATTTAAAGCTACACAGAAAATAAGATTCAGAACAACTGTGCAAGATCTGGTTGAGACCACAACATCAGATAAACAGCACTTAATGCGTTCATCTTTGAGAGAGAGGAGAAAATCAAGCTGCTTCAGATCTAAAAAAAAAAACTCAGGTGTTTCTGTTCATCTTTCCACTGTGAGAAGAAAACTCAGTGTTATGGAATGTGCAGCTGTCAAGAAGCCTCACAGAGAAAAGGACACAGACAAAAAAGAACATTTGCAAAACAAAGAATCTGCTGGTGTTCTCAGAACAATGGACTGACAACCCCAGAGTCCAGACCTCAACATCACTGAATGTGTTTGGGATTACTTGGATCATGAAAACATTTTTGGAGGTGTAAAAAAAAAAACACAAAATATTAATTCAGAATTTATTTTATATTCTGATTTATATATTGTTGAGGCTTCTGTGTAATTCTCTAGTTTACATGCATATATATATATATATATATATATATATATATATATATATATATATATATATATATATATCTCGCTGCTGTCAAAACCTCACAGGAGAACAAAAAAACATACATACATTTAATGGAAGTCAATGGAACCAGAATTTATTTCCAAGTCATTTTAGGCCACTGATTTTGATCCATATATATATATATATATATATATATATATATATATATGTATATATATGTATGTATGTATGTATATATATATTGTTCAAGCTACTGTAAAAGCTTTCCAGGTATTTCTCAATAAAGCTGCTTGAGCGAACACCAAGAGTAAGTAAAGCAGCATCAAAGTAAAGTTGGGCTACTTTAAAGAATCTAAAATCGAGTTAGTCTTAGGTTGTTAAATGCTTTTCTTTGCTCATTGGATAACTCCACATGTGTTAATTCATAATTCTTCATTATTGTTCTAAAATAAAGAGAAGTCCTTTCATAAGATGTACCCAAACTTTTGGCTGGTGCCAAAAGTCAGTCATATTGCATGTCATCTGCAAAGATAAGCAGCGTACATTTTAAATGTCCTTACTGTGGAAGCTCAGAATAACACTGCATCCGGCTCTGGGTCTGGGTAACACGTGGAGCCATGCAGGATGTCCTGTGCCAGGGCAGTCTCTTCACAGCTGGGGACAACACTCACTGGCACAGAACCCGCCAAACTGACTGAGGGGAAAAGACCTTGAGTTCATGCAAGACAAATGAAACAGAAAATGAGTTGGAAAGAACCTAAAAAGAGTTTTTCCCTGCAAAAGGTGACAGATAATAAGCATCAGACAGATTGAAAAGGGATTATGAGTTTACGCTGCCACTGTTTCTATGCGATTATTTAATTTCCCTGTGGGTCTACGGTCTTACTGGAAGAAGATCTTTCAAGCATTGTCTGAATCACCAATTTCCTCCCACCTTTCTTCTCATCTTTGAAGCCCGGCCTGCTGTCGTCCACGGCATGACTCCTCTGCCTTTCCTCGCTCCGGATCTTTCTTTCCAGGCCGTCTGTGCTGACTGAAGCTTTCGGGTCCGCAGGGTGCATGGAGACATAGTGAGAATCCCACTCATAGTTTTCATCCACGGAGGCTCTCCTGGGACTGGAGACGTGTACAGAGAGAAAATGCTGAGAGTCCAGGGACAGAAGGTGCACATGCAGTATTAAAAGGCATTGTGTTTAATTAATGACGAGGCACACATCCTGAAAGCCAACCTTTAACAAGGAAATGCTGTGGAGCTCATCTGAAGAGGTCACGAATTTCAAATATTACACTATTAAACTTTAAGCAATGTATTTTGAGGATATTTTGCTTCTAGCTGTATGTTTAACTGAATATTCTGAAACAAAACAAAAAAGAAAGAATGTAACCCCTCTGTACTGATATACTGGTACACACTACATCAGTGGAAATCAGCCACAGAGCCCTGACCCATACAGTTTTGCACTTTATCTTCTCTCCACCTAACTTTATTCAGTTTATAAGGGGTTTAATTATTCATTTGTGTGGAAGCTGAGGACTAAGCTGAGCTTAAAATGCCTACATTCTATCATTTTTATGTCATATTCCCAGAACTTTGCTATACACTGTCTCTTGACCGATTCAATGTCAATGGACTGCTGTCAGTTTAGCCATGAATTCTTTAAAGGATACTGTCATGGAAAACCAGAACCATTTTTTGTCCTATGTAGACATTGTTAAGTTTCAAAATGTACAGTTCCAGTTCCAGAATTTTATATTTCATATGGTCTGTAAATGTAAGCTAAGCCAAATTTAATAACCTCATGGTTTTGATGTCACAACCATGAGCACATTTACATATGACAGCCCATTGAGGCAATGCTGCAAAATGATTTCTCGGCAAGTAAAATGGTCTTGAATCTAATCAAAATATCCTATGTTTCATATTTTGAGATGTTTATAAAACACTCAAATATGTTTTAACTTATGTCTAGACGTCTTAAAATTATGCAATTCTATCTAGTAAAAAGTGGTCCTTTTCCACTGGCTGATATATTTTGTGCTTTAAAAGGCCCTTATCCCACATTTTGTCCACTTAAGATGTTTGTTTGTTTTTATGTACCAGAAATGATCAGAATTCATTTTTCTGAGCCCTGTTCTGTTTGGATGCTCTGTATTATGCCCCATTAAAGCACTTAAAGCTGAAACAATCTTTAAAACTTTGATATAAATGGATGGGGATAAACATCTGTAGGCTGAATAGATGGATACAGATGGTAAAGTTGGTTCATGTGACATCAAAGAAAGAAGTAATTCACAACAGGCTGTTTTTGGAGCATAGTTTCACTATATGTACTTTACACACTAGGTGAACGTGAATGGTATTTTTTGAAACTTTACTAACATTTACATACTACTTTCAGTCTCTTTTATGAAAAACAATGAGAAATTCACTTTTAATGATATGGAGCATTTAAGCATTTTGCTTTGAAATTAGCAAAAATATCTACATTAGTTCCAGAAATAAGACTAATTATTTTTCAATAGAATAAGACAAACTTACCAAAAAACATCTAGAAATAAGTTAAACACTCTATATTATTCCTACAACAATCATCAAATGAGAAATATTGGTTATTTTGAGTAGATTTAAGATGATTTCACATTTTTTTGTGGTGCAGGCTGAATGGGCAGTCACCATGAGAGCTAATTTAGGCTGCTTTTGCAGCTTATTTTCAATTTCTATACTGTATGGTTTGGGAAGTGAACTGCACATTGTGAAACCTTAACAATTAATATGTAGTACATCAAACTGTGTTTTGGTTTCTATACCATGGTTCTCTAAAAAACATTCATGAATAAACAGATAAAAAGTAAAGCAAAAGAGAGTTTCAGCTCTTACCATTCCTTTAAAGTCTGCTTGTGCGAGGCTGTGTCATCTCTGTCACTCTCCTCTGTGGTCTCAGGGGAGCTCATAAGAGGGGGGCTGAGAGATAGGGACTGCCTGCTGCTGGGATGATCCAGGCTCCCCCTGCCGCTGCTCTGGCTAGCATAGCTCCTGCAGCTCCCTTCAGGTTCCGGCATGTCCCGGTACCCTCGGATCTCCACATCCACCTCTGGCCCATCTTCCTCCTCCTGTTCGTCATGTCTCTGGCTCATTTGGTCTAGTGAGGAGTGGCAGTGGGACCAGCTGGAGCCCTCTAGTGGCAAGGTGGTTGGACTGTGATGCATGGAGTCTAGGTGCTGGTGGGGGTCCAAGGTAGAGACACCGAGGGAGTTAGAGGCAGGCTGAGGATGGGAGTCTTGTTGCTCAATTTTTGAAGGCACCTGTGAATCAGTTTTCTTGTTGGGAATGAAATGGTGCTTCTGTAGCTCTGAACTAGGACGACACGTAAAAGGAGAGGAGCTCAGTGAGTCGATCCAGGCATCGGGGGTCAAGAACTGCTCCTTGTACAATTTGGAGTCCAAACTAGGGGTACTCTTGTGGTGATTCTCATGCTGGGAACCCACGCTAAGACTTTTGTGGAGAGTCTGCCTTTGGGAAGGCAAGGTTCTGCTTGACTGATCACTCAGCTTCCCCAGATCCCTCCTTAAGCCTCTTCGAATAGTTTTGTAGCCTGAATCATTTTCCATCTGACTCTCTCTTTCTAGCTGATATAAACTAGGTCTTTGATAATCTAGTGTATCACAAATGCAGTCTATCATGGACCTTGTGAGTGGAGTCTGCTCTTCTGGCTCATCCACAGACATCTCCACATAATCACCAGCATGGCCAGCCTGCCCTCTGATCCTCTCCTGCTGCTTATCTAATGAGTTACTCACACTGGGGACAATACGGTGTTCATTGTGACTGTAGGTCCCTGGAATCTTCAGGCTGCCCTCCGCAGTGTAATGAGCTCTTTCCAGTGTGGGATAAAAGAGTTCACCCTCAACACATACAGGGGCACCTTCAATCATGGTTCGTCTCCGCCTCCGGTCATTAGTATGGGACTTCTGATGCTCCCCTCGTTCCAGACTTCTGGATCTCCGGTGAACTGATATCAAATGAGAGTCCTCCAAGCACTCACCAGCTCTGCCATGGCCACTCTGTACCAAGTCACTAGTAGACATCATAGGAGTAGCCTCCCACGGAATACAGGAAGAAGCTCTTATTCCTAGACTATTGGTGTCATTGGAAAGACAGTGACCTCTGCTGGACAACTGTTTACTATGCAAGGATCCCATTCCCCTACCTTTCCACAATGTCCCCTCCATGACCTCGGGGGCCTTCTTTTGTTTAACCCTGAGTGACCCCCCTTTCTTGCTATAGTGGACGACAGTGTCCTGACTGAGACAGTACTTGCGCAGCTCACGTTCCAGTTCCTCTCTCTCTTGGGCCAATTTTAGGCAGCGGTTCAGATTGCCCTGTTCCCTTTCGTGCTCCATCTGCAAAACTAGGGTACTGGCAGTCGAACGCGTGCTGCCCCGTTTCAGGGACATATTGTCCAACTGTGGGCATAGCACAGAACCACTGCTTTCTGAGAAAAGGCTTGACTGGTCTGGAGCCCTGTTTGCAAATTCCTCTTCTTGAGAACAGCAGCCACGCAGGGAAAGGTGTTTGGCCATTGCTTGCACTCTACCAGATGGAAAGATGTCAGATCCACAAGCTGGCATGTCCACTGACAGGACGAAAGGAGGATGACGTCTCTCATCCCTATACGATCGTATTGACTGAGATTTGCGAATCACGGCATCCTCAGCTCTGACCAATGACTGGGCAAGTTCTTGCCTTGGTTTCATGTGTCCAGCAGGAGCTGAAGTGCTAATTTCTTCAAAAGGTTCGACCACAAAGCGGCCATCTGGGCCACGGTGAATGAACTCCACACTGGAGATCGGGGACTTGTGAAGATGACTCTCAGGTAGGGAGTGGGAGGGAGGGTGGGCACAGGGCAGAAGCTGCTGTCTCTGGCCAGGGTAGTCACTGTGGCTGAACTTGCTATAAGAGGAGTGGTCTGAAGAGGAGGAGGAGCTGGAGATGGGGCGAGATGGAAGGAGTTTCAAGGCGCTGTCAGGGCTGCCAGGAGCCAAGCCAGCTCTAAAAGAGACAGGAAGTGCGGACCAAGGGATTAAAGCATGAATCACTCACTGAAATAAGTATGAACATTACCCTCTGTGATTCCTGCAGTTAGTTTTGGCTTATGTCAGCTTAATGATGTATACACTTTTATACTTCTTTGATTTTCACATGTGGTATCAATTAAACATTTGGAATCCACACAGAATTCTCAGCATTTTCAGTAGTTTAATTAAAAACACTACGCATTTTCATTTTACTACAGAAAATCCCAAACTGTCCAGCAACTTTCACAGAGAGTACCTTTACCATGTGGGCAAGAGGAAATGAGCTGAATTATGACATATTGATGAAGTACACTTACTTCACAGATGGGCTTTTATGCAAAGCAGGAGGAATGTCTGAAATGAAGGAAGGCATGAGACAATGCAAATGAATGAGGTAAAATGATGCTAATTGGGGAGATGATCATTTTTCTTTTTCGGCACAGAGTACTAAGTGCCTCTCATTGAGATGGGTAGACCACACCTCAGTCTGTAAGACGTTTTTATTGCTGAGAATGTATCAAAGCGCAGTCTCTTTACCCTCCATCCTCTTTCTGCGTCGCTGGCGTCTCCTGTGGCCAATCACACATACCGTGGCTAAAGCCAACAGGAGTGCGAGGCATAGGAATCCCATTCCGCCCATTAATCCAGCCAGGAGTGGCTGGGGAACAAACTCCAGGAGGCGAGAACTAGTCGGACCCAAGCCTGTAACATCAAAGGAGTCTTGTCTACATTTCCTTTCAAATAGGTTCCTCCCTTAAAGAAGCTTAACAAGTAAATGCTGCATATACAATTATTATAATATATTATAATAATTTATAATATAATATATATTATATATATATTATAAGGCACTAAAACACATGACAATGTAACTGTACTGTATTTTTTATGTATCTTCATGTGCAATGACTTTTCCTTGCATGTGCAAATTTTTCCTTGCATGCTAAGGTGACAAAACCTAAAGTGGCTACAGCTCAGAATTGCGCAATAAACAAAAACAATACAATCCATGGATGATTAATAATCTGAGTCCATCTCATCTTACTGACCCACAGTGGACACGTTGATGGACCGACTGGGCAAGCTCAGCTGCTCCCCACGGCGAGATAGAAGTCTTAGCTCATAGTTAGAGTTCTACAGACAGAGAGAGAAAGAGCAGGGCAATGGAGTTGCATCTATCAGGTCAAGATAACTGTCAAGCTACTGAATTGTAAATACTGAGGTAGGAAACTCTAATTGACCTTGATCCGCCCACAATGAGCCATGATCTACCAGACGCTTTCACAACTACTCTTGTGGAGGTGGACAAGCTTTACTGAGCGTTGCCAACAATTCCATTCACTCTAATGAGAAACTGTAGCCCACAGCTCAGTTTTTATGAGTTTTTTTCAAAATGTATACATGTAAACTGTGCATGATTTAATTAGCTTCTACTTTATAGCCTTCAATAGGTTGTCTACAACAAAACTGAGTTGTCATCTGCATTAGGGTAAGGGTCAGAATTTAAAGGCTTAGGTTAGGTTTAGGTTTTGATTTGAGGTTAAGGTTAGGTTCAGGGCTAGGGTCAGGTTAGTGAAAACTAGGGAGAATAGATATTTAAGAGATATTTAGCTAAATTTAAATTAAATGCTAAGTAAGCATCTACAATGAGCAATTCAAATGAAATGTTACCTTAATTTACAGTATTCCGCTGAGGTTTGTCCACAACAGACATTCCCCATAGTTGGATGTTGGCTTGAGAATGGGGAGGAATTCAAAGTTTTTCTCTGCCATATGTCAGATATTCAGGTCCCCTTTTCAGCACATTGCACAGGGTACATGTAACTTGATTACACAATCTAAAAGTCTACACCTGAACAGGCCTGTCGCTGGGGATGGGTCACAGCTATGCTATATTAAAGTGCTAAGTCTGTGCCAAAACGGCTGGCATATTCAGTTTATACAAATTATACAAATTATTTTTTTTATTTTGCACAAAAAATGAAATACTACTCAGAAACACTTTTATGAATACCATGTCTAAAAGAATATATGAGCATTACTTGGTTATAATACATTCATAAATCATTAGAATCATAGCTATAACTGTTAATAAAGTCATGGTAACACTAAGGCTATATGACATCTACATAAGCTTGTCATGACAACTGACATAACCCTACATAAATGTGTATGAATGCTTTTTCCAATAGACGTCACCTGTCATAAAGGGTACTTTAGCTAGCTTTGATCAAAATTAGCATATATAATCTTTATAGCAAATTACATCTACTGGAATAAGCCTATATAAACATTTATGCAAGGTTATGTCAGTTGTCATGACAAGCTTATGCAGGTGTCATGTAGTCTTATGAACATTATAATTTCTTTTAATAACTTATGAATAAAACTTATAGAATGGAATGAAAGCTTATTGCTGTATTGTAACTTTTTTCTTGTCATTGGATACGTTGGATTATTAATCATGACATTATGACCCCATTATAAAACTAATAAGTTTTATTTGTAAAACTTTAATTAAATTTCGCATTTTGACTAAATTGAGTTCTGCAGTTGTTCATTTAATTGAGCTTGACTTTTGCCAATGTTCTGTAATGGTTGTTCAACCAGCAACAGCAGCTATGAAAAAAGACATTTGTGGGTGAAGCTCAACTAGCCCTTACCTTTTGTAAACCCAGAACAAGCATTTCACTCTGATTGACACTGATGTCCTCATCTAAGTTTAGCCACACCCCCTCTTTGAGACGTGACTGGAGGATGAAGTTGTCGATTGGCGGCTGCTGAGCTGACGGTGCTGCCCACCATAGATAAACGCCCTCAGAGCTTTGATTGAAGGACAGCAGTGTCGGTGGCTCCAGCCCGGACACCATAGGAAGTGCATCTGAATAGGAAACAAAATGAAAAATAATTATCACTAATTCCACAAGCTGCTGAGATGAGTCGGCAGCAGGAAGAGATTCAATTACTCTCAGCGTGCACAACACAGACAGACAGATGGCCTAACACTGGGTCAGGCCAGCGTGGGGGAGAGGCAGATCCAGAGGCTGAGTGCTATCAAGCTGTTAAATGAGCGCTGGTTCTTACTCAGAGTTCTGACGGTGGTGATTTCACTGAACGGGCCACTGCCTAGTTTGTTTTGAGCCAGAACGCTGAATTGATACTCTGTGGACGGAAAGAGGCCACTGACGAGGAGGCTGGTGCCAGAGGACGGTCCAGGGACTGACTGCCACTCCTGCTGATCCCCTTCTGAGCATGCACACTTTAGCCTGGAGAGGAAGAGAGAAAGACTGTGTGAGGCCCTGTTCATACCTGGTTTGTGAACAAGTGGAGAACAAGACATTTAGCCACCTGTGTTTTCTTTTTTTTCTTTATTTAAAGAGACAAACACTTGCAGAGAAAATAATAATAATAATAATAATAATAATAATAATAATAATAATAATAATAATAATAATAGTAATAACTACAATCTACAGTTTTGCACAAACTTTGAAACGTTTGACAATTTAAATAAGTTGTGGATTAGGTTTATAAAGTAATTCCAGGTGGATGATAGTAGGTTTGTTATGGTAGTCCAGGTAGCTGATATGGTGTTGACATGCAGTTGTTATGGGGTTCGAGCTGGTTGTTAAGGTATTGCTTGGCATTTATTAGACGGTTCTTAGGTCACTATCGTTGATTATGGTTGACAGTTGGTTGCTAATGCATTTCTAAGTGGTTGCTAAGGTAGCTAAAGTGGTTGCTAGAGTATAGCTGCTCTGTGATCACAGGTGGTTTTTAGGATGTTGCTAGATTATTGCTATTGCATCTTAGGGGGTTGCCAGGGTGGCACTATATGGTTACTATGGTACAGGAGGTGGTTACTGTTGTATTGTTAAATGAGTGCCATTGTATAATGCTACAGGGTTAGTGGGGTGTTTCAGGTAGTTGATAGGGCATAGTTAGGCGGTTGCTATGGAAATTTAAGTGCTTTCTAAACAATGGCTATAGTATCTCTGGTGGTTGCTAGGATCTTGCTATGTGATTGCATGGATGTTGAAGGTGACTGCTAGAGTGTTGTTAGGTGGTTAATATGGTGTCTCTGATTGTTCCAAGTGATTGCCAGGTGGATGCAGTGATATCTGTGGTAGTTGTTACAGGATTACTAGGAGGTTCCTTGAATAAGTCATTAGTGGCTACTTATGATTTACATGAGTTCCTTCTCAGGTAAATGTATCAGCTATTACAGACATATAGATCCTATGAAGCAGCTTGCAAACAAACAGGAGAAAATATAGAGAAAGAAGCTAGATAGCTCTCTCATCTTATTAATGACAGTTTTAGGCAGTTCTTTGTTGTCCCTAATAGCATCCCTAGTAATTTAGATATAATTTAGATGAAATTATTTTGTAAACTAATGGACTGGCAGCCTGTCCACAGTGCATCCTGCCTTCCACCCAAAGACCACTGGGATAGCCTCCAACATCTAAATTTTACGAGAAGTAGAAAATGCAACCAACTTCTTAGACTGAAAAATATCCCTGCAGATTTCTTTGAAAAGAATGTAAGCTGTAATAAATGTAAATTATACTTTTAGCTGTTGAGGCTTTTGGTTCATTTTCAGTTGTTTTTTTTTTTATTTCTGACAGTAACTTGTACTTAATGGCTGGTTTTACAGGAAATTAATAAGTGAATGGGTTGTCTCTGACTTTTATACAATACTTCACTTTGAGATAAAGTACCATCTATAAATGAATGCAATATCATATTGAGACATCACATTATTAAAAGAGCAAAATAGACCTTTTGTGTAGGCATGACATTGTTAAAATATGAGCAAACCATGTTTAAAAATCTATCGGGCAGCTCAAAGTCATTTTGTAAATCATACTCTTGCCCTCTAACCTTAATGTGATTCTATTAGCTCACTTGGCTCGCATTGCTGCATACATCATAACGATTAGCTCAGCAGTTTAGCTGAAGTTGTGCTGTGTTCACCAAAGCACTTCATATAAGAATATAAAAATGGCAATGCAAGCATACACTTTGGACATATGGACATACATTTTGGAATATGAACATGCTACACACACACACACACACACACACACACACACACACACACACACACACACACACATACACACACACATAGGGCAGAGATGATGATCTTGTAGACACTGACCAGATGGTAAATGTCTGTGTAAAACCTCCATCAAATCCAGGCTCCCAGGAGATGTTGGCCTGATTCACTCTGACTTCTACAGACACTGAGGATACAGCATGTGGACTGGTGCCTGTCACACAAATCAACATGCACACACACAAGAGAGCAGGATACTGTATAAAGACCCAGTGAAGAGAAAGAAAAATCAGTTTTCATCATTTCCAGAACTGAAATTACAGCATTGATTATTTTCCACTGAAATACTTAAGCTGCCTAAGATTGTATGTGAACAAAAGCATCCCTAAGTGAAAGAAAGACAGTATTATGAGTTTGCAGTCAATCGTTTTTTTAACTCCTTAGCTGTTTTTCACAGCCAAAAGGCAAAAAATGCAACTTCCATCTATTCTGGAGCTCCCCCTGTTGGTCTATTCATCTGTTCATCAATATTGATGGAATTTATGTCAGTGGAAATATGTTTGTTTTACAAAACTAGAAGACAACAAGTATAAAAGCATTTTTAATGAAGTGGTGCTCAACAATGTTGGCCAGTATTCAATTCCCAGCATATTAAGGCAATTATTGACACAAATAGGTAAACTGGAAGATAACATTTTTGGAATATTCTGGAATATGAACTACGTATATACAGCTGTTTTGAGTGTTATGTCTTCAGGCAGCTGTGCTAAACTGAGAAATTAGCATGTCCAGTGCGGTGGTCAGGATTACTCACCCAGCACTAAGACTGTCGTTCTGGATGTGATGGTGGCTACACGGTTCGCCACACTGCACTCCCACTGTCCACAGTGCTCTTTACTGAGAGGCTGCAGCAGCAGAGAGCCATTCACTGCTACAGAGTACAGAGAACGAGTAGAGGAACCAATCTGGAGGAGAGAGAGAAATAACAAAGAGAAAGATGGAGAGATGGATAAAGAAAGAATGAAAGTGGAAGAGGGAGGGAAGTAAACAATGGGAAAGAGAAAAAAGATGTAGATTGAGAGTGAGAAAATTGAAAAGAAAAAGAAATAAACAAAGAAAGACAAGGAAGACAAATATGCAAAAAAGAGAAAAAGATTGATTTTGGAAAAAAGAAAGAAAGAAGAGAAAGAAAAGGTGAATATGTGATTTTCAGTAAAGTGGACTACATGTCTAATAAAGCTGTGCATGTAAATGACCAGGTCGCTCACTTTGGTCCAGGTGACTTTAGGTGGGGGGTCTCCATCAGCCTGGCAGGGAATAAGTAGGGTCCTGCCCACGTCCTGCCGGTACTCCTCACGGGGAGAGAGCCGCAGAGACGGAGGATCCTGTTCACACAGTGCAGCTCAGTGTCAGTGCAGCTGCTCTACAGTGCTGTTCACTGTCTCTCTGATCCAAAACACCACATTCTGCTCATAAAGAGCTCATTAACTCACAGACCAGGCATCTTTCAACAGAGCATACACTAAGCTACGACATTAAGAACAGATGTATAACAGGCATCCTGACTGTGCTTCCTCGTCACAGGTGAGCTGCCAGTTATACATCTCTTCTAAATGTGCCAGAAATAGTATGATTTTATATTAATTTAATACTTGTAGCTCCTTGAAACAAGTGGAGAAAATCCATGGGAAATGCAGATTCTAAACTTTTGATCCATACAATGTTTGTTTTTGTTTGTAGAATAGAATGTATTTTATTAATATATGAATCTGAGACAGAAAGAACAACATTTTTGCCAGATTTATACTGTCAATATAGAATCTAAAGTGAAGGTAACTGTAACTGCATTGCAATGACCATAAGCAATTTCCTAATTACTTCAGCATACAGCAGTAATAACTCTAGACTTATAAGTGTTAAATCTTACCTGTAAGATGACTGTGGTGGGCTTAGACTGGCCCATTGTTCCATAGCTGTTATAAGGTGTACAGGTGTAAACACCAGCAGCATCGTCATTAGCTGTTGCTATCACAATGGACCCTTCTGAGGTCAGTGTCCATCCAGGATACTAGAGAGAGAGAGAAATTTGAATTGTCACCATATGTTTAATAATGCATTTACCATATTTAACTCTCTAAATTTCAATCCCACACTACAAGGCATCGTAAATTGCATTCCTTAAAAATTTAAAATCAGGTTCTAATAATGGCCAAAAACATGGTCTCCTGTTTTCTGCTCTCAGAAAACCGAGACAGCAGTAAAGAAAGAGAAGAGGGCAAACTGAAAATATATAATATTGTACCTGAAATGGCAATATGCCAATAAAATAATAAAATTACAATTAAAAACACAGAATACAGAATACTTTCAAAAAGCAGGGATGGCTGAATACTAAATACCCTGTCCCAAATGTGTTCAGTAATGTGTCTAATGTGACACAATACATAAAAAGTAACACATTTAGAATAAAGTAAAATACAGCTGAGCAAAGCACATAGGAAAAAGTGCTGTTTTAATTTTTACTTCCTTCGCACTGTATCTCACTGTTACTGGCAGAATTTTATGAAATTCTTCTGGTAACATGGTTTTTTCCTCGCTGCTGGTCTCATAATCTCCCCATGCATGAGTCCAGTACAACACCAATGCACAATATTATTAAATATGTCCACTACTGGGAAGACATTCAGTTCAATCACGCCTCAAAAGCAACACTGAGATAAATAGCTGATAAATGCATTGATTGATATAGTCTAATAACTGATCATCACATTGATTTATCAGTCTACTCAGGCTTTAGCAGAGCTCAGTAACACTGATATTAATAACTGATCATCACATTGATTTATCAGTCTACTCAGGCTTTAGCGGAGCTCAGTAACACTGAGATTAATAACTGATCATCACATTGATTTATCAGTCTACTCAGGCTTTAGCAGAGCTCAGTAACACTGATATCAATAACTGATCATCACATTGATTTATCAGTCTACTCAGGCTTTAGCAGAGCTCAGTAACACTGAGATTAATAACTGATCATCACATTGATTTATCAGTCTACTCAGGCTTTAGCAGAGCTCAGTAACACTGAGATTAATAACTGATCACAGTGATTTATCAGTCTACTCAGACTTTAGCAGAGCTCAGAAACACTGAGATTAGTAACTGATCATTACATTGATTTATCAGTCTACTCAGACTTTAGCAGATCTCAGTAACACTGAGATTAATAACTGATCATTACACTGATTTATCAGTCTACTCAGGCTTTAGCAGAGCTCAGTAACACTGAGATTAATAACTGATCATTACACTGATTTATCAGTCTACTCAGGCTTCAGCAGAGCTCAGTAACATGACCCACCTGCTGATTTGAAAATAGTTAATAAACAATCAAAAATGATAGGAAAAGGAATAAAAACCTACTTAATTTGTTAATCTAAACAACTTAAAATAATAAGACAGTGCTATATTTATTTTGTATTTGTCGATTTGTGTGGTCAGCTGTCTGTATGTGTATTTTGTAGCACTGATGTATGCTAAACAGATTTATATGCTTTGGCAACACTGTAACAGCCTTAAATTATGAGCTCATTATTCTTAATTTAAGACTTTTTGGTAACCACTATAAAATAATACAAAACTAAAGTGTAAGTTATGTAATAAGGGTGAGGAATTGAACTGTAGGTCAAATACAGGCCTTCAGAGTTTAAGGGGTTTATATGGTCTTGCCAATAAAGCTTTGTTGAGCTAAGTCAAGAGGGAGAAGCAGCAGTGTAGTCAGGTATTCAGTAGTATTACACAAGAGTGGACTCTTACAGCTCCTAGGTCCAGCATTTTCCCATCTTTAGTCCAGTCCACTCTGAGCAGCGGGGGTTCAGCGGCCAGTGGGCAGGAGATCACCCCACTCATCCCCGTCGGGAGGAAGGTCTGATCAGGCATTTGAGTCACCAGCGCAGGGTCTGTTAGAGGGGCAAACTAACACAGTTAAGAACCTCAAATAGGTTTGCTTAGGTGGTCATTCTGTAGACGCTGCCTGTATAAGAAGGGATTTCTCTATGGGAAAAATAAATGGCATTTTCGAAAATTGCCACTGTCACATCCTGTAGTAAACAATAATGTTCCAGACCTTACATTTTGCTGTACATTTTGCTGTATCAAGATTTTTCTTCTGAATGCAGCTGAACCCTCTGTTGATAAGGTGTGTAAATACCAATGTTTCTCCATGTAAGCTAACACTGCAGCACACTGATCACACACCACACGACTGAAAACCTCACTAAAATACCCCACACAAACATGCTTTACTAAATGTGATGCTTAAGTGGTTTTGCAGTTTGAGTAGCTGATGTTGGTGTATAACAGATTTTGACTTACTTTTGCATTTCAGTGCTCACGTTAGCTTGCATGTAGCATTATTCATATTTCAACTATTAAACAACCTCAAAATTGAAAAGATCCTTTGACAAAATGGAACAAAAATGTTTGGAACAGTTTTGTTACCACAGGGCCCAGCAGTGATTTTTGTAAACAACATTATTCTCAAAGAGAAATCTCAACACTTGGAATAAGTAATATGGTCATGATGCTGACTACAGACTTCAGAGCCTTATTATATATTCATTTGCTTCAAGATTATATTGTTAAGCACTCACAAACAGATTAATCTATAAGACATAGCATAGTTTATTAGCGATTATTTAGCAACTCGACAGTTTGAGGGACATGTGTGATGGTTTAGGCATGCAGTTTGCACAATGCTAAGAAAGTGTGTTAGCTTCCATTACTTGTCAGTTTAATTAGCCTCCAGCGCAAAACTAAAGTAAACTTCAGACATCAACATTTCTTGACTGACAGACTACATTTGGGATAAGGAGAAAATTAAGTAAATTTGATCTTAAGAAAAAATCCTTTAGAAAAGACTATTATGTAACTGAGTTTTCATAAGTTATCCAGTTGGATTTAGGCTTCTTAACAGAGCAGACTCCTCAAACCAGTTAATAGGCAATTACAGTAATGAGATCCACTCCCTAAAAGACCAAATGCTTCAGGAGAAATTCTGGACTGAAAACTTGGAGTTTAATCTGCAGTGCTCAAACATGCACACTCAAACATACGTTGCACAGTAAGGACGGCTGATGCAGAGGGTGGAGCTGGAAGGCCGTTAGTGGGCATGCAGGTGTAGTTCCCAGAATCCCCAGGGATTACACTGGGTATAAGAAGAGTGCCGTCCACCATCACCTTCACACGAGACTTTAGAGATCTGACAAAACATGCAAACACAACAAAATATCCATGTGAATCCGTAGCCATGTCTCAAATCCAAAGTTTCTTGGCCATTGTGTCACTGAAGGCTGTTTGGTTTTTTAGGGTCCTTTGAAAGCAGCCAATAAATGTTTAGTTCAATTCCATGCTTACCAAATAAGTAAACACGGTGTCATAATTTCCAAGCCATCGTTCAATAAATGCCAAATCATCTACAATCTACTATTGCTAAATGATAAACAGTGCTGCTAACTAGGAGATAAGAGCTGGTTAACATTAGCTTTACTACAATGATCACAACTGTGCTCACCACAGTACAGTAGAACATGTCTGAGTCTGGCTAACTAAAGCACTGACACCAAAGTTTAGATGCAAATGATTCAAATCTGAGCAAGTGAAGTTGAGTAACTTGTGCTGAAGCTACAGAAAGACGAATTAAACCTGTTCCGTGGTTTCTGGATCTGTAGCCTGATCTGCTAACGTTAAAGTTAGCTTAGCGAGCAGGCTGCAGATCCAAACAGTACCACACACAATACAGGTTTGATTCTTACTAACTGCTGCTCTGCTGGGACAAGCGCAGATGGTTAAAAACTAATATCTGAAAGAGCAAAAGTCAAGAAGTGACAGAAAGCTGAAATGAAACCTGTTCTGTGGTGTTTGAAGCTGTAGAGTTTCGGCTACGCTAGCGATAGTTAGTGATAGTCAGAAGGGCAACTGTTCCACACACCACAGCAACTATTGCTAAAATGAGACCCATTTAGAGGATACTGAAAGCAGAAAGTTAAATGACCAGTGTTATATTAGTGAGATCTAAATAGAAATTGGTGAATTGTGTTTATCTGGCTGTTTAGAAGTGGAATAGAAATTTGACATGCTGTAATGATTTATATATAAAACAGTATAGCTTATTACCCTTATATCACTCAACCTTGAGATATATCCTTGGTTAAATATTATACAATTAATGGTAATGTATTCATATATTTACTTGAGTTAAAGCACAGACGTGTCTGCTTTACACATACTTCATCATCAAAAGCAAACGTATTGTGAGATATCCTAACAAATGTTTCTCCTCTTGTGTCTTCAGGCGCCAGGATTGGTTAGACTGAGCTGTGAAGGTGAATCATATTGTTCTGTATATCATGGAAATAATATTCTTCTGTATATTATGAAGATCTGTTTTTTATTTCTTAGTGCACTGCAGGAAGTAGTGAAGGAAATGGTACAACATTTTGCTGTGAAATGTAGTGGAGAGGACGTAAGTCTCAAAAACTGGAAATATTTTCAAAAAGTACAGTAAAAGTACTTGCGTACTGTCCACCACTGTGTGTTTGTAATGAAGGGTGATGATGTGTAACTCACTCTATATGGTACACATTCTCTTCCTCTCTCATCCACACATACGTCATGTTCGGAGGGTCCGCCTCTGCCTGGCACTGCAGCAAAGCATTCTGGGACATGTTGAGAACCGTGTCCTTTGGGGGGGTTATGATAACAGGAGGACCTGTAATGAGCCAAAAAAAAGGAACAACAAACTTCTAAATATTTCTTGTATTTTACTCTGAGATTTGAACACCTTTTTCCAAATACTCATTCCGGACTTCAACTTTATAATCGTTTCATTATCTGCATTCTATAGCTTTTATAGCTCTGTTGATCCTTCTGGACATATCTAAACCTTTCCCGGCTTTTTTTTATGATTTAAAACTTAGCACTAACACAGTAGCACAGTCCTATCATCATAGTGGAATCATTTTGTACATTTATCTGCAGGATTTTAAAATGACATATAAAATTTTATATTATTCATTCAACTTATAATCTACTCAAACACATGCAGACGCTGCAGTGCATCATTGAGTGTTATTTATCTACTTCATACTTAAGCATTTTCTCACATTATTGCAGTGCAACTCCAGTAGACTCCTCAAACTCACCACTAGATGGCAGGATTTGCTCAGTCAATTTAACTGGGACAAAAAAACTACAATGCATCTGAGATAATGATACTGCACGTACATCAGGATCAGGATTTTGCACCTCTTGTCTTATATTATCGCATTGTACAGTTTGTGCTTTCCCTTCTCTCTAAACCGCCTCATTCGGCTTTGTTTATTCATAATTTAATCATAATTAAGAGCTCGGCTCGAGGGGGTGGTTAATTAGCTGATGAGCTGAGTCAGGTGTGTTAGATGAGGGAAATTGGGGTTAGATTTGAGAAGCAGTGCATTCAAAATTGCTTCCTATTAGATAAATAGTGCTTTATACAGTGTGTTAGCTGTTCTGTAGTGCTGCTTAAATCCTCAGTGATAAATCTGTTGTATGTTTCACAGACGCCCCAAGCTGATTCACTGTAGAACAAACTGTACACAGTGAATGGTGAATGAGTTAACAAGAGAACTCTTATCAACGGCTGGTCTGAACGAGTGGGAGAGGAGAAGGGCATGAGGGCACTGACCTTTGACACTGAGCTGTGTGGTGCGAGTCTCATTTCCTTCACTGTTTGAGGCCTGGCACTGATATCGTCCTGCTGTCTGTCTGCTCACTGAGCCAACCGACAGACTTCCATTCACAATCTGTCAGAAAGACAGAGAAGGAGAGAGGGGTCAGAGAGAGACAGAGAGGGGGAGAAAGCCAGATTGAAAGAAAAGGGATAAAAAAGGGAGTGAGAGGAATAGAGCGAGAGAGAGAGAGAGAAAGAGAGGGTGGAGAAAAAAGAAAGAGACAGAGAGACAATGGACAAGAGTGAGTGGGGAGAGACAAAGAGAATGTAAAAGAAATTGAGACACGGTAAGAAATAAAGAAAGAGTGTGAGCGAGAGAGAGAGAGAGAGAGAGAGAGAGAGACAGAGAGAGAGAGAGAGAGAGAGAGAGAGAGAGAGAGGACACGCAAGGACGAGTGGGGATGGAGAGAGAGGATGGAGGGGAAAGAAAAAAGAGAGAAATAAAAGCAAAGAGTAATGAGAGTAAAAAAAGAAAGTGACAGTGAGGGAAAAGAATGAGAGAGAGACAGGTGAGGAAAGGGAGAGGCAGGAGAGGGACAGAGAGGAAAGAGACAGTGAGGGAGGAGTACGGACATAAAAGCACACAGGAAGGGAGGAGCAGATTCATGGAAATTTTGGTGGAGAGGAAAATGGAAGAGATGACGAAAGAAACAAATGTCCCCAAATCATCAACACGCAGTGTAATTTCAACCTAAAAAAAAACTTCTGTCGTGATTTATTAATAAAGAACCTCTATTTATTAATGAATCACAATTTAATGTTAACATGTTTCTACCACTCGATGCGTTAATCATTTTAATATTAGAAAAATAATTTACAATTATAATATATATATATATATATATATATATATATATATATATATATATATATATATATTTTTTTTTTTTTTTTTTTTTTTTTGACACTTTTGAATTCTGGATAGTACTTAATATTTAATAATATAAAAGTCTTGATTTTCTTCTAATTATCTAGAATCTGTTGTACAGGACGAGCATATGAGAAACATTTCATAAATTTTTCTGCAAAAAAAAAAGTTTTCTGTTATTGAAAACAGTGATTCAAAACTTTTGACAAGCAATTCCAAACTTGTGTTTTATCCAAAAAAAAAGTTTCTTCTACTCCAACAGGTGTTACAACCCTTAGAAGGTCCTCACCTTTACACTGCCCCTCTGTTTCATTAGAACTCCATCCTTATGCCATTTAATGGAGGGTGGAGGGTTGCCACGGGCGACACACTTCAGCGTGATTGGTCTACCAACGAAGGCTTCTGTGACTGGAGGCGGAGCTTCAGCAAAGACAGGCGGAGCTAAACAGAGAAGTAAACATACAGCATATATCAAAGAGCAACAAGAGATGATCATTATTAACACATTATATCCATTATTTAAAGAGATTACTGGTTTTATTGGCAGGGGGCTGAAATGCTTTGACTAGTGGTTAACATTACAGATAAACCTTATGCTCATAGATCACTGCCAGATCACTGCTCTGCCAGAGTAACTACTAAAGCCCCCATCAGAAATAGTGGAAGAAGCTCAATGAAGAGTACCTATATACTGCACATTTACTTTAGTACAGTCTGAAAATTTTCCTTCTGGTTTCTCCTATGAAGGCAAGGCCAAGTGCAGGTTAACATAGCCAATGGGTCATATCTTTTCAGTTACAGTAACTTAGCCTAGGGGGCATACTTATACATCAGGGGTAAACTGGTCTATGGGATATACCTTTTGGAACTGGGGTACCCTAGCCTCTAGGGATACTCTTTATAGCAGGAGTGATCTGCCCTTTACAACTAGGGTAACCCAGTCTTTGAAGCATACAATTTAAAGCTGGGGTAATCAAGTCTTAGGGGCATACCTTTTATAGCTGGATTAAAAAAGTCATGGAGGAATACCCTTTACAGGTTAGGTGGTCTGGCCTTATAAGAATAACCTTTACAACTGGGGTAATCAAGTCTAGGGGGGAATACCCTTTACAGGTGAGGTGATCAGGTCTTACAAAAGTACATTTTACAACTGGGGAGTAACAGGCTTACTCATTCAGCTATCTTTGGCAAGCATTGCTTCTTAACTTAACTCAACATTGCTTGCATTTTCCAGTCCATTAACCATTTGTGTACCCTTAATCTCAAATCTGCTTTTGTTGTTCGCTTTGAAGAAGCCAAAGCTTGTTTCAAAGTTAGCTAACAACTACTTGTACCACACAGCTGGCTCTAGGCCAGGTCAGGAATAGCTGCTGTAACCTGGCCTTTGCTGTGGTTGAGTGAGGCTTGTGCTCCAGGGTGTGGCTAAATGAACTGAGGCAGCCTTCCATGACAGGTGTAGCCCAGCCAGGTAACAGGTGCAGAGTGTGAAGAATCGCGTGGGCATCCATTTTTTAGCATGAGAGTGTTGTGTGCGATGAGCTTGGGACGATGGGATGAATACAATGCTTGTGTTAAGACTGAGGTGCTTCAACAGCTGTGGGGCACAGAAGCACTGATTGCTGTTAATGCTGGTTTCTTCCTTCACATTTACAGTTGGTCTTATTCAGAGATCCTCACCAATGTCCATTCTTTACTCAAAGGAGCATTTCCAATAAAGCATATTTTTCACTATCTAACTTCTAGCCCAAGCTAAACCTGTGTAGGTTCTCTGGTCAGTCACTGGTGGATAGAAAATAAAAAGCTATATTTTTGTCGTAGACATTGTGACCTCTGGTTTCTGTCACCACTTCTGTAAAGAAATACCAGTAAATTTGTCTACAGTGAAGGATTTCAAATAAAAAAAGATAATTCTACAGAATGTTTTTTTAATAGGTGGATTTCAGTCCTTCAAGACTGAATGCATCTACATGTTCATTCGAACCGTGATGGTGATTTGCAGTTCAGTCTATACTGTTATATTGAAAAAGAGCGATTGCCTACTACCAACTCAGAGGTCTTTGTAAAGTTTGGCATCAAAGCACTGAAATCTCCAAAAAGAACCAGAATCTCTTACATCGGAGTTGACTGTTACACGCAATATACAGGGTGAGTCAAAAGTCAAAAGTAAAAAGGTTTTATTTTATTAAATTTTCTCATTTTATTATCGACTTTGATCTCTGGGGTCATCTCAAACAAACTGCGTATGCTGAGAAAATCCGCAACAACCTTCAGCACTGCATCGTGGAGGCTTGTGACAGCATAAAAAATAAAATAAAACAGTGTCCTGTGACTTTTGACTCACACTGTATTTCATTAGAGTGCAAAATAATATTGCATATTGTTGTTTTCTGTTAAACAACAGTTGCGGCCATGCAAGCTGATTGGATGAGAAGTCTTAACTGTGCTGTTTTTTCACAAACAGTGTATCATTCCACTGAGACGACGTTGCTAAGCAATGACTTTGACAGCTGTAGGAGATGCTCAAGCCATTTGAATGGTCTTACTTATGAGTTTGCACACAAACAGAAAATTGATCATTTTAAGAAAACATTTGATCCACAGCCGATTTGGTCAGACTCTGAGGATGAGACTACGCTAATTTCCAAACCTGTCATTACCACTGAGCAAGCTTTTCAGTCGGCAGCTGTGACAGAACAGCTAAACAACCTGGAATTATCCAGGAATGAACCAAATACCATTCACCAAACAAAATGGGTTACAAGATGCTTCACAGACTGACTGGAACAAAACAACATTTAAACTGATCTTGCAAAAACTGACAACACTGAGCTAAACTTGATATTGCAGCAGTTTTATGGCTCAGTCTGTACTTCAAAAGGCGAGGCCTACAGCATAATGTGCAGCGAGTGAGCAGAGTTCTTTACTCTGACGTAGCAACAAGCTGCTTGTTAAGGAACTATAATTTAACGGTTGTATAAAAGCAATAGAACACTTGAGGTTGTGTGTTGTCACCAGTAACATTATGGCTGTGTTCTATTGCTTAAATATAACATTGAAACATTCGAACAATATCAGTGCTATGTCAATGAATTTTCCACCTATACTGATAAATTCGTGAACCTTAAAATCAGTTGATTTTGTTACTTCAGTGATACATCCGTTGGGCCCAATTCACTTTTATAAGACAGCGTGACTCACCTGTGACCGACAACAGCGTCCAGCTCCCATTCCGTGTCTCATCAGATGGTTTGTCCAGCAGCAGAATGCGACACTCGTACCAGCCCTCATCTTCTAGCACCAAGCCCATCACCTTTAGAGTTGTTCCACCAGAGAGAGACACTCGACCTGGGAAACAATCAGAGCGATAGAGGGTCAGCGAACCAGGTCACCAGAACTTAGCAAAGCTTTCCATTATAATTTGTTGTTATAAAATATATATTGATTATTATTTAAGCTTTAACCTCATTTTAACTGTAGGTTAATATTAAGACACAAAGTATGAATGATTCCCTTAACCTTCATTGTTATAAGCTATAAGAAATGTTGTGGGGGTCTACATATGAGACCCTGCAGTTTAAGGGGTTAATTAATCAATTTAGCACTTATATAACAAGGTATGTCTCTTGAGATGCAGGATTTCATTCAATTCAGGCCTCCGTGGCAGAGCATGGGTAAATCACATACGATGCAGAAGCACTGGGCACCTACAGTCGAATTACGCTTTGTTGTTTTTCTGAAAAATAAGTGAACATATTCTCTACAGAGAACATATTCCTTCACATTTTAATGCACAGTTACTGTTAACATGCTGAATTTAACAAACTGGGAGAAAATATAAAACATAAATGTGGCATGTGCAAAATGTGTATTTTATATTTTATATATACATTTTTCAATATGTTCAAATCAGCAAATAAACAGAAAATGACAACTAAATTTTTCAAAAATTATTATTATTTTTTGTTTCCTGTAGGTGGATGTTATTCTCACTGAGTAGGGGTGTAACACACACTTGTATATATTACATGAAAGTGTCAGCATTACCACTTTTGCTTAATTCCTACATAAAAAAAAGAAAACAAATAAACTTCCTATCCAAGTCTCATATTTTAAAACACTAAAACACAGCCTCTCTACACCAAGCAAAAGTAAACACAGTGAGTGCTTCTGCGGGCTTTGAAACTCTATCTCTCAGTTGCCAGGTGACTACACCCTGGGGTGACAGCGCACACTGTCTCACCCCTCCTCTCTCTCTCTCTCTCTCTCTCTCTCTCTCTCTCTCTCCCTCTTTCTCTCTCTCTCACTCAAAAGAACTTTTCAAAGATTGCTTTATTCCCTGTGTCTTGGAGGAGTCATTTAAACTGTCCTGGGCTTTAAACTGTAATACAGAAGTAAAAGCTGAAACTCTTCTACTCTCCATTCACTTCAGTAGGTGTAACACTACACCTGCTCTACCACACCTGACTGAGCTGACGAAGAGCTCAATGATTAGGTCAATCAGGTGTTTTGGTGCTTTTGACACAAACGACACATTTCAAATAAAATGCACTGGAGTTATGAGGCTAATGTAGATAATAAATAATAGAAACTCTAATCAATTAAACCCTATCAGTTAGCATAGTTTATGCCTACATAATCACAAACATGTCTCAAACCATGTTGAGATGTTAAGTAATCTTCAATACTTACATGGTTTCTGAAACTGTATGACATACAGTTATCTACAAACATGAGCAAGAGCTTACATACAGCATAGCTAAAAACAGTAGCAGTGTCTTGAAGCCTCGATTTTGTCCATTCTTTTATAAGTGTTTATAAGATAAAAGCACATTATAGTGTCAGATAACACATAAGCAAATCTATTTGAGATTACTTGACAGATTTTTATTATTATTATTATTAGTAGTAGTAGTAATAGTAGTAATTAGAGCTGTAATTAATCACATTATTTTGTGTATTTCATAATTAATCACATGTCTAATTGGCTCATTTTTTTCCTTTTAAAAGCAGTGTATTTTATTGTAGTGCACAAAATAAGCTTCATGAAAATATATTTATTACTTTCAGTAATTCAATGACATTATTTTCACTTAGCATGAAAACACCATGTGATTTTACACAGAGTGAACACAGTTTCCACGTTCAGTGAGAGCAACAGTGGCTGCATGTTTCTGCATGTTTCCACTTTACTGATTTACTGCTTTTGTTAGTTTGCTGCTTGTTGGTTTATTCATGGTTCTCCCACGAGAACTGCCCAGTATAGTCTGCTGATGGTGCTTAAGTTGCTGCCTTGAAAGACATTTAAAAGCTGTATTTGAGTGAAAAACCTACAGTTGCAGACTCATGGCAACACACAGTGTTCTGTAGATGTTTACTAGGGAATTGAATTAACAGCATTTAAAAAACATAGTTCAAGTTTCAAAACATACCATTCCCTCCCCAGTCCATACAGTTCCTGTACGCAAATTAAGGTGTGAAAACAGCCTGTTTTGAATTCAATGTTTTCATGATGCCACAAAAAACAACACCTTTACATACATTCACCTATTCAGCCTATAGACATTTATCCTCACCCATTCATGATGAAGTTACAAGGAGTCTTTCAGTCTGAACTGCTTTTTGAAGGAGCAAAATACAAGCCAATCAGAACAAAATTGGCTTAATAACAAGTAACAAAAGAAGCCTGTTCAATGAATAAAGGTTGGAAAATTATATTGTAAAAAGAAGTTATGGCTGATTTCGATACATAAAACCACACAAATATTATATGTGGACCTCAGGGGGAAAAATAAAATACAAGAAAAATGTAGAATTGGGCCCTTTAATATTCTTCTTCTTATTATAACTGAATTCAATATAACAACCCATCTAAATTAAATCTGTGGAAGCATAATAAAGCCATATGTGGAAAAAAGACTGTAGGGCAGTATCTGCATACATGTAGCTGCAGGATAGCACTGTTCTGTTTAGAACTGCACATGTGCACTGCTGAAGCATGTCTCGTGCTGTGATGTTTGTGAGAGTGGGTGGTGAGGGTAATCATTAACCCCGTCCCAGAGGAGAGGAGGCACTGTGGAATTCAGCCTGCCATAACAGCAGCAACACATGAGAACGCCTGTGCTTTACTCCCCTCCTCACTACAGCACAGTGTTAAACCCAGCAGGAAATCAGAGCTTAAACAGGCTGATCTAACTGGCCTGTGCACACACTCTCACACACACATACAGATTTAGGTCATATAATGACTCTCTGAGTGTCCAACGCTGTGAGAATCATCATCTGCTAAAGTGTTGCCATAGTACCTGGTGCCAGTGGTTTGGATTTGAATTTAGTTGCTGTGGTGACAAGGATTAAAATCAGCCGAGGGAGGCGGAGGCTTAAAGAGGAGGCAAAACGCTCAGGTTACGCACATCAGTGTGTGAAAATGAGACTGAGAGAGAAAACAGTATAGCTAGAATGGTCAAAGAACAAACCACCGCTCTTATAAGAGAACCTCTTATGAATGTACCAATAGAAATAATTCAAAATTACATTTAGGTTTTTTCTGTTACAATAGATGGCGATCATTGTATTTATTTTCAAAGTAATACTGAAAGATTTAGATTTATCATGACTTTAATTTTTAAATAACAGAAATTATTAAAAATGTGCTATCCCATGCTTTCACGTCACTACCAAAATAAAAAAAGAGTTTTAGTCCATGGGCGGCAGAGCCTTATTTTGGCCATGCCCCTGCATTTTAGGGGAAGTGAGACTGTATCCCTGTCCCCAGTGGACACATAGTGAGTAGCTGGTTCCCATTGTTTTGAAGTAAATGCATCCCACAGTCTGAAAACCAGTGTGGAACATTAAGAATTGTCACTACCGAAACACATAATTTCGGCAATTAAATAAACTTTTTTGTGTGTTTTAATGAAGGATTTAATCATTTTGTGTTTCCAACTGTTCAAAGCTGTGTTTGATAGTCATGCACTGGCTAACATTTTTAAACTGCTTAAAATTGTCACTACTGGCACAATCACAACTGAAATAATGGTATTAATATTATTTTGCTAGTGGCAACAGGGAATGTTCAATCATTTTAATAAAATCACTCAAAGCAGAATGATTTTAGTCTAGTTCAGAGTCAGTTAAAAGTCCAACATGCTTTTTGAACTCTGAACCAAATCGGTAGAAAGATCGATTTAATCATAAAATTAATATTTTACATTCTGGTTTTATTTTGTATGCAAAACATTTACAAGCAGTTACATGTATTCACAGACTCATTATTTACCTGACAAGCTGAATCCCCCACCTTGGGGTGGGGAACAGTAGAATCGGTTAAAGACTAAAGTGATCCATTGATTATAATGCAGTATAGGGGGGACACTGTGTGAACTGAAATAGCTCAAATTTGTATAAATAATGTAAATAACATATTTAGGTCTATATGTCTAAATATTAACATTTTTTCACCAGGATTGATGCAATGCTACAGTTCAGAGTGTGGGCTGTTGGGAAATGGAGCTTCTTTCATACAGGGATAGGAAACACAGAAGCACACAGAAAGCTTCAATTCCACATGCTGATCCATTCTACTGACCAAAGTGGACATGCTTGCTCGGTGATTACTCTGAGGGATCGATTTTAATCAGATGGAGGAGACAAACAGAAATACTTAATGTATAACCTACACTATGACAATTCAGTTTACTTCAGTCAACAAAGACTGCTAACAATGAATGAAAGGGGCTATTAGCTTCCATACATTGTTGGCCACAATTGCAGACTTGGTCAGGCTATTCCTTTAGCAACAAAATCTGTGTGAGAGTGAAGGAGAAAAATAGAGGGAACTGAGAAGGGAAGTGTTGGAATAATAATAAGGGTTGAACACTTTGTGTTTTTCCCCTGAGGTTACTAGACTGCAGAAAAGATGAACATAAATGATGGATATCTACACATTTCCATGGAGAGAAAAGTTCAGAGAAGGACGAGTAAAGGTCAGAACAACTGAGTACATTTTTTTTAAACAGGGAAAGTAAACAAGCACCAAAGCATCAAAAACATCATCTGTGTGCGCACCTGTTTCCTCATTCACTAGAGAGCCACTTCAAAAGAGTCTGCACTTGCACATGTTCTTGCCCTGTACATGTGAATAAACTCTATCCCTTTTCAAACTTTTACAGACTTTTTTAACTTCCGATGTTCAGTTTTTGGTCTATTCCTTTTTTCCTTTAAAAAGAATCCCATCATTTCTTTCAAAATTGCTGTATAAATTTAACAAGTAAAAAGTAAATTAAAAATCATTGGAAGTGGTTTGGTGTGACCTGGTTCATTGTGGAGAAATCAAAACACTCGTTGTGACATCTACAACCCAAATGTATCCGTTCATTTACAATCAAAAACAGCCACTGGATTTATATAGATATTCAACTTTTCAGATATCTGGTTCCCTGTGACCAATTCACACGCAACATTTATATGCAATCTTCTCTTAAGAAAAAAATTGTAATTATGCAAAGCGCAAAATAAAATCCATTAAATACTAATTGCGTCTTACATCACAATTCACAACTGTAATACAGCTTTTTTCCATAGCACTACAATAATATACTATATATTTAACTGTTTTAAAAGCTGCTTATGGTTGTGCATATTTGTTGTGACAGTAGCAAATACTGCCTCACACATTTTTTTACAGCATATGGTGGTCCATGCTGGTCTGTGCTGTTTTTTTCTAGTAGGAAAATAATCACTAGATTGATTGATTACTACTATGATCATTAGTGACGGCACTGATGTCCAGTTCTGAAAATCAATGCTTTTGAATTCCATACTTTTGTCTGAACACCCCCCCTCTCACACACACACACACACACACACACACACACAGACACACACACACTCCCCCCTCCCCTCACATACACACTGTTGCCGAGTGATTAACTGTGCTTCACCGCACACAGCAAACTCAGGATGCACAAACACACATCAGCCTGTTGCTAAGTCATCACATACTGAAATCTCTAAAGAGCATGTACAGAAACCCCCAGTGGGAAACATACAGTAAGGAGTAATAAGGCAGGCTGAAGATTCAGTGAACAGGTCAAATTTGCTAGTACAAAACCTTTTTAATCAGAGAAGCTGCACTTAGAATATATTGTCATTTGTAGGTACCCCATGGGGGTGGGGAGTTGGGTTGCCCCCTCTGAGCCATTTAGGGTTGCTCATGGGACACCAGTGGCTCTCATTTGGCTTAGCAGCTGCAGTCCTACAGTGGCTGCCAACTGATGAACATGTGGCATACTGAGTTTTACATTGCATAATTAGACTAAATTGGTTTATTAAAGTGATAGGTTGGCCAAAAATCTATATTTGCACAATTTTGCTCTAACCTCAGATGTAGCCGATCAGCCAAGACATGTTTGGGGTCTGAAGTTTGGTTCTTTTACAATGGAGCTATAAGGCTAATGTTGCTAAAAAGCAATAGAAGCTCATGCAAAACAATTCCCATTGTGCAACTGCAAGCATCACATGATCACAAAACGTTTAGAGTTGTTAAGTAATCATAAATAATAGACTTACTTAAGTGGTTTCTGACATGCTGACACTCAAAATTATGTAACTTAAATAAAAACAGTAGTAGAGCCCATTCTACTACTACACATAATCAAAGTCTATTAGACATTAGTTAAAGATGAGCCCTAGTGTCAAATTTCTATCTATCAATCTATATGGTGAAATGACATTCTGTAAGATTGATTTATAAACTGCTTAATGGATTAAGTACTGCAGCTCGTTAAGTTATTAGTACATTTGACCACAATGTCTGCATTTAATAATTTCTGCTTTAAAGCTTTTTTTGGCAAGATGTTTGGTTCCACAACATATCATGGCATGAAAAAACTGCTGACTTGTCTATAAAATGTAACCAAATGAAGAACTCTCAGTTGAACATCACTAGTTGCCTTTGCAGGTTTACAGTTATTGTTCAGTGTAACTGAATTAGCCATTTTGACCATAATTTGAAAATACTAACTGCTATTTTTATCATTATTTCATGGAAAACAGGCAGAAATGACCCAAGATGATGTAGAATACAACCTTGTTATATTAACTTCCATTCAAAGTTAATTCAAAGTTACTTCCCTTGTAGAGCTCTAATTTTGGGGATACAAGGTTTTGTTCTTACAGTGACCACACGCACAGTTAAGAATGTTACATGTCTGCCTGTTACAAGCTTCACATGCTCGTGTTTGAGCTAGAATTGACATCAAATGTGATTATGTAATACTGCCAGCTTAGTGCTGACAGAATTACAAATTCCTCAGGATGCTATTGGAAATTTGCATTGCTCCAGCATCTAACTGGCAATAGCAACTTATAAATGGAATTTTTTGATACATAGCAAACTATAGAACTGTCCACAGCACATTCTCCATCAATCTGAAGAACACTTTCACAATGCAAAATACCCTTTAATCATGCAAAGGGTTCTTTGAATGTTCATTGTTCAATATAGAACCTTTATATTTTCTAAAACAACCCTTGAAGAACAACCTTTTTCAGAGTGTAAAGCAGGAGAACCAAGTCGGGAAGATCTTCCACTCTACTGTGACTTCATCTCTACAATTTCTCCAGGTTTCAGGATGTGAGTCATTCCAATAATGTCTGCTGAATATTCAACAGTGAAGGACTCTGTCACATGGTGTGAGCTGAATCATCTACAGCTGAACGCCACAAAGACAAAGGAACTGGTGGTGGACCTGAGGAGGGACAAGGCACCAGTGACCTCTGTGCCCATCAGGAGGTTCAGTGTGGACACTGTGGAGGATTACAAATATCTGGGAGTGTATACTAGCAATAAACTGGACTGGGCTAAGAACACTGACACCCTCTACAGAAAGGGCCAAGGTCGTCTCTATTTTCTGAGGCGCCTGAGGTCCTTCAACATCTGCCAGACTATGCTCAGGATCTTCTATGAGTCTGTGGTGGCGAGTGCTATCCTCTATGCTGTTGCATGCTGGGGAAGCAGGCTGAGGGTAGCAGACTCCAACAGACTCAACAAACTGATCCGCAAGGCTGGTGATGTTGTGGGTGCGGAGCTGGACTTCGTGACGGCAGTGTTGGAGAGGAGGACGCTGTCTAAACTGTAGGCCATTATGGACAATGGCTCCCACCCACTCAACGACAGTGATGAGACACAGGAGCATGTTCAGTGCAAGACTCATTCTACCAAAATGCACCACAGAGCGCCACAGGAAGTCATTCTTACCTGTAGCCATTAAACTCTATAACTCCTCCCTCTACGTACAATAACTCAGAGGTTTTATACAGTATGTCTCATATTTATTATCACAGTCACTGCCACTTTACTTTAAATTTCTCTTTTTTGTCTTAAATTATTAAAGTGTTTATTCTTTTAAATAAATGGTTGCAACGGTAACAACTGCAATTTCCCTCTGGGATCAATAAAGTACTCTGATTCTGATTCTGATTATGAAAATTTCAATGATGTCATCTATCATTCAAGTATCTGCCACAGGAGTGCATCTTTAACAATGCTAATTATAGTAACTCTAAAACTAAAGCAGTAAACACAGGAGACCAAGCACGTCTTATCTGACTTGCCACAACTGGGATAAGCGGTAACCTTTGCAAGTCTGCTGTAAAGTTTTTTCTTTTTTTAAAGAGAAGCCTAAACATCCTTTTAGAAAAAATGATCAAAGGAGGGCAACCTGGAAAGCCTGCGGTCACTGGTAGTATTTCACCATGTTTTCCTTCTTGCATTCAAACAGGATGGATAGTCACGGTTTCACGGCTAATCTTGCGTGTCAGGCTGATTGGTGCCCCACAAACCTCAGCTAACTGACCCCCATATATTACTGCATGCCTTCTGTCACTAACGTCTTCTAGCCTGAGGCTGTGAAACCGGGAGCCTGTGGAGCCCCCCTCTCTATTCTGACCCACAGACTCTGAGTCATTGCTTGGCAAACGTTTCCCATGCACGGTCTCTCCAGTTTCAGCGAGGAAGAGAGCAGGTCGGGTTTCAACCTATGCCACACTATCCATCAGCTTTCTTGCCATTGTGCTTTAAAGGCCTTGTTTTCGTTTGAAATTTGAATCATTGGCACAAAAAAGGGACGAAACTACAGTGGCAGGCTTTGAATGAAGCAAGATCTGTAAAGGAGACAGACAAGAAGAGGACGCAGGAGTTAGTGGTGGTCACTCTAGATGTGGGAGTGGAGTCGGAAACCGTTGATAATGGAGGTGGCAGTTTCATACGCCCAAACTACAATGATCTAACCACATAAATAGAGTCTATTAAAATACATTCAAATTGTACACACTAAGTATTCACTAACAGATATGTACCTTCATATGTTACAGTGTTAAAAATATAGTTTTTTGGAGCCTTAGAAGAACCACTTTTGGTTCCCTAAAGAAACTTTCAACTGAATGACTTCAATGGAATTTAAAAAGGGGGTTCTCCAACATTTTTCTTTTACAGAATCCTTTTCAGTGCTTAAATTCATAGGAGTGTGGTTTTAGATGGCGTGTGCCTCACCTCCCAAAATGTATTTAAAACTATATATTTAAGGCCAAAACCTTTTAAAACCCATCACGAAACAGTGTCTCAGACATCAGGCAGTGTATTCATAACCATTTAATGTAATAACTTCAAAGGCATTAAGCTCTTCAGACGTCTGGTTCCTATCGCCACCACTGAACAATTCTGACTCTGTAAGTTTCTCTAAAATAGAGCATTTCACACCAAACCACTTTGAATGACTTTGCATGCTAACTGTTCAATTATCCAAACATTTTGAAAAATCACTGGGGTTCACCTTTAAGAAGTTAATGTGCTCCAGGGATTTGGAAACAAATTCCCAACAAATTTATCTCAGATAAACTATATTTTAAGGTTTATTAGCTCAGACTTGTCTGTAACAGAGAGCACTGTCAGATCAGTTTAATACAAAACTCTTTCACGCTCAGCCACTGGCCCTTATTTAATACCCCCATCCAGTCTGTGTACTAAACAGAGCTGTTAATCTTTCTCTTAATATAGACTGCATGACTAAGCAGTAGAACAGTCATTCCTGTTTTGTCAATTCCTTTTCTGTGTCAAATGGTGGGTTAAGTAAAAACACTCAGGTGTCCTTCACGGCCAGCCTGAATATTTAGTTTAATGCAAAACAAGTGCTAGCATTCATCTTCCCAGCTGGGTAGCCCTTAGCCCTCTATTTTGCATGTTCACGCCTAGAGCTAGGGCGCCCCAATTTTAGCTGAGATATAGGGGTTGGGTATAAATTTGATAACCATTGTATTGTCTTACTTGAATATCCTCCCATTGTATTATGCTCCTTTTCTTCATAACAAGCTTAAAAATTAATAATAGTAGTTGTTATTAATAGTGTGCTTATAGCTGGTTAGCTAGCTACATTCCCTGTTCCACCTTAAATAGTCCAGCAGTTCTGATGCCTGAAGTGCCAGAAAATAAATGCTGCTCCATTACTGCTCCTCCGCTATCACTGCAGACTGGCAGGGTTGCCTATGGAGCACCACTAACAGCCTGTTAATGAAGTAATGGTCTTCTTTATTTGAGGGTTGACTCGGTGCATAGGGGAAGACAGAGGATAAGGACAGATTGGAAAATGAATCATGACTGTATTTGGTACATAACGCCACTCAAAATTTTATAAAATAAACCCTAAAAATATTTTTAGAATGCTAATCTCTATCATAAATATAAACATAAGCTGAAAAAAGTTTCTCAACTCCAACAACTCAGTTTAGGCCTAATTGACCCTCTACTGACCTGTAAGACTGTTGCACTGACTCCACTCTTATATTATAAGTCTGTTGTAACACTAAGACTCTAGCCAGTATGCGTGAGTAACGCCGCATTGTGTGTAAGGTGACACCTGAGCTGAGGTAAAGCCTGAGGAGGTGAAATTCACACCCTGCCCCCCCCCCCCCCCCCCCCCCCCCCCCAACTCCCGTCCAGTACTGCCCTCGCTCCTCCCTCCTTTGACTACCACAGTGCAGGAGAATCTGCACCTGACCAAAAAGTCCCTCCAAACCTTTAATTGTTGTCTAAACAGAATGCGATCCTGTTGTTATAGGAGACGCTAAATCCTCCCAGATATTCTCTCATATTTGTTCCACTCTTGTTTTACATTGACAAAGTGTTCTGTTTCCCTGTTGAATGTTGAAAGGTTCCTTGGAATGTTAAAAATACGTTATCAAATGTAAATGAAACTCAGTGACCAAACAGAGCAGTTTCCCACAGTCTTCCTCAAATTTCCTCAAGGCTTCTTTAGCAAAGTAGAAATGGTTTTATATAGCACCAAAAAGAGTACTTTCATTGTTACGATAGCCTTTTCGGTTCTATACAGAAAACTTATCAAAATGTTCTGTATAGAACCATCTACAGCCCGTTCTACATCAATCTGAAGAACTCTTTCACGATGCAAAGAACCATTTAATGACGCAAAGTGTTCTTTGAGTGTTCATAGCTCTATATAGAACCATTTTCTTTACTAAAGAACCCTTGAAGAACCATCTTTTTGAAGTGTGGATGAGGAAGAAAGAACACTGTCTAGATGTTGCAGTTATTGTATGCAATATCAGAAGCATTGTGTAATTTTATACAAATGATTTCTGTAACACTTCCTATGAATCCTGTATTCACAATGCTTTATAAATACGTTCATAGCATACATAACACCTTAGGGTGGCAAGCATAAGCTTGTATAGTTTCTTGTAAGTACCTAGAGGCACATGCATAACACTTTATGTAAGTTACATAGTATGTAAGTTTATAATGTCAGGTTTCACAACAAAGCATAATATCTGTTTATAAGAAAACTGTAAGCGTGATATTTTATAACAATTAGATTCTGACACATCGCCATTGTGTGTACAGCCTTGTTCTGCAGAGACATCCTTTACTTTTGTGTTTTGCTTTGTTGTTGACATTAAAACATATAGATGGGGGAAATTCAAACCTGTCAAAAGACTAGTTTATATATATATATATATAAATAAACTATGTTATAATGTTTTTGTATCATATTGCCATTGGATTTTAGTTAAAAAAGCAAAAACACAATAAAAGTGGAATTGACTACCTTTAAATCCTTTTCATACCAGCATTACAACCCATAACACAACTCACACTGAAAAAATGGCTCATGATTCAAATGTGTCAAGCGGTGGCAAATAAAAAATTCGGGTGTTTTAGTTCACATCTTTTTGCAATGACTGAAATGTGGATCTTGAATCCAGTGTCTGGTAGCAATGAGTGGTATACAGGTTCATCTGTAATGTAAGTAAAAATTCTTGCTCTGGAAAGTCTCGTCAGAATCGTATACCAGTATATCATAAATAAGCACAGTTAAGTTAAGTTAAGTTAAGTTAAGTTAAGTTAAGTTAAGTTAAGTTAAGTTATACTTTTTTTAATCCCACAACCGGGGAAATTCCACCTCTGCATTTAACCCATCCGTGAAGTGAAACACCACATACACACTAGTGAACACACACACTAAGGGGCAGTGAGCACACTTGCCCGGAGCGGTGGGCAGCCCTATCCACGCGCCCGGGGAGCAATAAGGGGTTAGATAACACAAAGATAAAATTTTTAAGGACATTAAGGAAATGTGGGTCGTTAGAGGTTAGTCTTAGTTTACTATGGACACCAGAGTGATGAGGCCTATCTGAAGAGCCTCAGTCTCAGTCTACGCCAAGGACCAACTGGTACTGATAGCATGAATGACTGTAACTGGCTTCTGAGTGGGGCAGTGAGCAGCACTGTCACCTCATAGCAAGAAGGGCCTGGATTCAGTTCCGTGGCTGGGTGACCAGGGTCCTGTCTGTGTGGAGAGGTGAAGTTGAGATGTTAAATTGCTCCTAGGTGTGTGTCTGTCTGCCTGCCTTGTGATGGAGTAGCAACCTGTGCAGTGTTTCTTGCCTGATACCTAATGTGTGGTGGGGGATTTTAAGGCCACACAATGTTCCAGCCCTTACTGAGTTGATCTATTCCTTTTCTTCATGTGTAGCCACTTGACACATTTAAATAATGCAAACTCAAAGTGCCTTGTACTGTCAACGTAACTCCCTTTGCTTTTATTCATTCACTGTTTTCAGTTCTCTGCTCTGTTCTCAACTTGTCGGTGTTTGTTAAGCTCGCTCTGTGCTGGGTGCCAAATTTGTCTAAGTCTCCTGCTTTAAATATACTGAATCCACCTGCTGTGAATGGACTGTTTAAACAGGGCTTCCGCATGCTGAGAAAGAATGGCTGTTTAAAAGAGTACTTGCCTCAGCAACCCACACTCTTCTTTATGAACTTACACTGAGTGAAGGTGGTCCAACAAAGCTGTTAGAGAATAAACTGTACAGAATGAATCAGTAATATATTTATATACAACCTTATTTATAATAAATGTGCATACCCTCGTCAGGAGCAATAACCTAGAATGCATACACATAAGTATAAAGAATGTGAAACAAATCTTTTACACTAAACACTCAAATACACTTAAATTTAAATAAACTTAAAAGAAAGGGGGGCACTTCAAATCAGGGTGGTCTAATGGCTAACCCCGGACTATTCTAAGGTCAGGACGACATCTGTCACCTCAAAGCTTCCGCTGTAGGGTCACACTGCACACTTTATTATTGTTCCTGCTCTAACAAACCTCATTCAATTGAGGATGGCTTGATAATCAGATGATGGATTGAAGCAGGTGGACAGCTCAGTTAGACTCCAGGACTGGATAAGTGTAAATAATTGGTTACTATGTTTTTTTTAAATATATATATATATATATATATATATATATATATATATATATATATATATATATATATATATATTTGGGAAGGGATCATTCATTTCAAACTAACCTAGTCAGTTCGTTTTTAATAGATCTATTTAATAGACTATTTAACCCTCTATTAGCTTTATTAACCTTCAATCTCTAATTCAAATTATTTGACTGAATCAAACAGTACACATGAAATGAAAATGGTCCACACATCCTTAATTATCAGGCAGCAAATGATGCTTAAGTCAAACAATGCTAATAAGAGAGAATGAAAGCTAGCTTCTCAATTAGCATGACATCATACAGTCTTTAAAAAATTGCTTCTATTAAGTGTTGGCAATTTTAGCATTGGTTAAATTATAAAGTTTAAGTGTACTCCAAGACTTTAAACTCAACAGAAATAATTATATATATATATATTCAAATAGTTATACATACATAGCCATACGCAAAAGTTTCATTGTTTTTCTAGTGAGAACAAGTTAACACGACTTATCCAGAAACACATGAATTTCTGAACATTTTAATGCACAACTGCTTAACAAACAAAGTTAACATATCGCCAGAAAATGAAAAAGGTAAAATGTGGCCTGTGCAAAAGTTGTGATCCATTAACATATTATTTATTATATGTTTATGATTGCTGTTTAAATAAAACCTTGTATCTTTTTTTGTCATTTTTTTCCATCATTTAAAAATGCCTCCTCTTTCTATGGTGTTCAAATTTCATGACTGATCCACCAATAATGTGTTGGTGTGAGTGTGTTAGATGATAGTTTCTTTAAAATGTTTACCAGATACTTACATGTTAGACTACTTGACCCTCATTTAATATCATCTGTCCAGCAGAGAAGGTTATAACCCTCTCAGTGGACTAGACAGTAAACTATTGTTCTGAGCAGGAGTAAATGTAAATCAAATGAAAATGACTCCAATCATCTTGGATGGTCAGACAAGAAACATTCCACTGGCCATTAAAATTACATTTAAATCAAACGAAGTTAATATTGTTCTGTCACTATCCTCATGGCTTCAGAGTGACGGACAGGTGCATAGCATCCCACTGCTAAGTCTGCAGAGTACACAAAGTCGAGAAGTCTCCAAATCTAACGAAAGGTTGTGGGGTCGAATCACACTAAACATAGCAGCCTCCCATGTTACCACGGCAGCTATTCCACCCCTTCCACATTAGAGCCATTGTCTGGGCCTTTTTCAGGACAGCTGGAAAGAATAAGGTAGTCCCAGCCTATTGAGTGCCTCCTTTCCCAATAGACAGCCTTTGTGCTGGAGCCCCAGAGCAGACAATAGGGAATGATGCAATGAGATGGAAGAAAAGAGAGCAGGTCCCGCCAGACCCTGACGAGCACATACAACCTGCTGCTGACGCGGTGGTGAGGTGTAGAGGTTATGAAGGAAGCTACGGAAGTGATATGAAGTTATAGAACCAATTACTACATGGTTGTTTGTGTGTAATAAACTGATTATTAACTTATGGAGTGTAACTTGTTTCCTCCCCTTTTGTGGATATTACTGTTTAATCTACATATTACTGCAGCTTTGCCCACAAAACTTAGTCATGGACAAAATAAGCTTGTAGCCAGTTCACAACCCTCACGACATTCTAGGCCTTCAAATAAGGTCTAATGATTTTAGTGAATGAAAATGTTTTCAGTTAATATTAACAATAGAATCATCATGCTTGTTGCATTGTATTGTACTATTGTAGTAATTCTCCTATTTCAAAGATCTTGAAATGCCAGGTAAAAATGCTTCAATCTGTTTTTTCTCCCACTGTAGTATCTATAGATACAGCCAAGCAAGCTCTCCCTTTGGTCAGCACTTCAGGAGCTGAACTGAAGGCCTTTCACATCAGATTAACTACCAACATAATCAGGAATTGACAGAGGACTAACATACCAGTAGAAATCCTATAGGGGTGCTAGCAGAAATTAGCATTATTGTGGAGGCATAATTTTTCTTGCTTTTTTTTTCTTGAGTTTTTATGTTTATTGAATTGAAGACCTAGCTCTAAAAGTCATAATTTGTTACTACCTGTAGGAATCCTCAAAGCCCTTTAAAGATGAAGAGATGAGCAAAGACAATCAGCACTAATAACAATAAACAATATTTTGAATTTAGCTCAACTAAGTTAAACTGAATCCAGTATAACTCAGCTGAATCTAATTAGCCCCTTATACTCTCATAACCTGTCAGCAGGTCCACATTTCAGCTCCTCATTCCAGTCACACCATCTTTTGCACACTTATTTCATAGTAGTTACTGGATTATATGCCTTAAATACTCCAACACTTTTCAAATGGTCACATCTGTAAGATACAATGACAACAACAAAAGAACCTTCAAACTCAAAACACACCATAGTGGAAGGCAGTGGGCGGATTGTTCAGCAACTACCCACTGACTTCTGTTACAAATTATTTTGTCAATAGGCAGTAAATGCATTTATTACTAAGCATAGGGAAACACAAAGTATTCTCTGACTGTATCCTACAGATGCAGATCAGGTTTAAAAACGTGGTAGTATTCATTTAAGCTTTAAGGTCAGTAACTTCACAATTACTTCATTTTAACTGGTTAAAACACTGGCAAAAGGCAGGGAGCTCACCTTCATAGCTGGGGTGCACTCGTGGTGCGTATGATCCGAATTTGATGAGGACTGGTATGTCGTAGCCCTGGCGGACCCACTCCACCACGTGCAGAGGGGCTGAAGAGCCTTCAGCTGGAGCCAGGCTGCACTTCAGTAAAGCTGAACCACCTTGTTTCCCCCACACCGTCGGACCCACACAATCGGCTACACCTAACACAGCCAAGAAAGGGGATTAGTGAGGTAACCCTTAGGAGTAGCTCTAGCCAGAGCATGGTCTAATTTTATATTGCTTAGTTTTCACTGCTTTAAAAAAAAAAAAAAGATTCTAAACTGTAAACTCATATCAAATTTCTCTGTGTGTAAGTAGAAATTGAGATACTTTATGTTTTGCAGGAAGAAAAACATACTTAAAATGTTTACCATGTTTTTTCATTCCTTTGCATCAGAACAAACAGAACCAATCTGAAGTGCAGACTTGAAACTGCCAATATACTTTACAGCGTAAATCAAATGTTAATGTTTGTTCATTATGAAACTAAGTCACTAAGTATGTCGGTACTTATATATAATAAAATACCTAATTTATATAAAGAAATTACATAATGACACTTAAATAGTACACTTAAATACTAAACTGTCACTGGGATGGTACACTCAAGGGAACAACTTCAGTACCTTTGTCTAGGTAACATAGCTGTACCACACTTCATTGCAATCATATTTGTTTAAGCTGCTTTGACTGCATACACTTTGTCTATACTGTAGGCTTTTTTCTACTTTAAAGAGTTTCTGAAAAGGTTACAAAACAGTACAAATATGCCCCTTGTCAATGCTGTGCACCTTTAAAACACATTCAAAGTACACAATTGGACCTTAAGACCACTAGAGTATGTTTGAGGGTCGATTTATATTGTTTATAATTTCAAAAACAAAAATGTACCTCTACCATACCCTTTGACACAGTAACTTCTATGACCTCTAAGTATTACTTGATACAGCATCGATCAAAACAGTCAAAAAATCTATTTGAAATAAAGAGGAGACTATATAGAACTCTAAAGACTACTGATATCTGTCCATGTGTTACTGGACTGTATTCATTTTACTGCATCTGTAACACTATAGAAATACCTGCTATATTTCCCTGTAATACCAGTTAAGGTGAATTTCTACATTGCTACATTTTATAAATGTTTATGAATCTGCATTGGCATGTGCAAAAAAAAACAGTCCACAGTCCCCATATTGGTGCACCCTTAGTGCATCTGTGCTGTTTTGTGTACACTTTTAACCCAGTTTATATGAGCTGTATATATGTGTTTGTATATTTACCAAATACAAAGACCACGGCAGTAATGATGAGTTCAGGTAGTGGAAGCCTTTTCATTGCCATGACAGATATTCAGACAGCCTCACACAGCTCCATATCTGCAAAAAACATCATTCAAGTCAAACTCTCAAACATTTTTCATCAACATTCAATGGCCAATACCCATTATACCTTGTTCTCCAACAGAAATTATCCGAAGATGGTAGAGTTAGGTAGTACAACGAAACAAATCAATAAACAAAGTTCACACAACTTTTGCCCATATCACAAATATAGAAAATCAGTCAAGACATGTTTGGCATCTGAAGTTATTCTTTAGTTTTGCACTGCAGCTATGAGCCTAACATGTAATTGAAACCTCCACCAGGGAACCAGCACTCCAAAGAGTTTTGGCCATAGCAAGCATAATTTTCAAGGTAGAGAGGTCAAGGTTGTTTTCAGTTGAAGCTTATGAACATCAAGCATTTTTTAGATGCAAATGACAAAAAATGTTTTTTTTGTACCACACAAACTATTGCATTTGAAGTGGACAATTTTTTTTTGTCATTTTGGAAATGTTTTAGGAAATCTTTTGGAAGAAAATGACAGTAACCCCTTTAAACTTATTTTCTCAGCTTTCTGTTTGTGTCAGGATTCTTCCCCCCAAATTTCATGCCTCTCTGACTATTTACACCACTGTAGTAGTTAATATTTGAATTTACAGATGTTTTCCAGGAACATGTCTTGGGCCACTCCCAGAGTAAACAACTTAAGTTAGGGGGAAAAGGGTGATAAAAAACATCACTCCAAGCCTATAATAACAACTTTAATTGAAATATTTACCTAATTTTACCAAATCAAAACTTCCAGAAACAAACCTGAACACTGTACCTGTGCAGAGTTGCTCGAAAGTCTTTATTATGATGCAATAATTCTTAAGTCCCGTGCCTCCCCTCCCCTCCACCCCTTGTCATTGGTAGAGATTGTTTCAGCTTGTCAGATCCTTTTTCTGAAAGCCAACCATCCAACATCACCACTGTTCCCTTCTTTCTTTCTTCCTCTGTTCTCTGTCCAGTGTAGGACTTATGTGTACGCAGATTCAATTACAAGGCTTATGGTATCTGATCTGAAGGCAATAATCTCAATAAAAGTCCATGTTAAGTCCATTTGCGTATACAAACTCACCGGCTAAGTCTATAATGCAGTGTAAAAGGAAGCACTGTAAAGTGAACACCATGAGCTGCTAAGAATCAGCAGGTCAAAGTAGAAATCAGCATGTGACGCCCAGTGAGTGCTGTTTAAGCTAATACTACAGCTCCTATTCAGCCAGCCACAGAAAAGTATATGAACACAGAGTGTGGGAATGTATTGGGTTTCATCTGATATCAGATGTTTATGTCTGACATGAATGCAGAATTAAAACAGTCTTTTAAAAATAAACTGTTCTGACATAATATATTTTTATCTCTCATGAATAGGTTACAATCCAGTTGGGTAAACAGATTCTGTTCTTGTTCTTATTGTACAGTATAGAATCAAAACAGTGGTGCATTGCATTTACTTAGTTCAACCACGTGCATTATTTCTACATTACCTCAACATAATAATTGCCAGAAGTAAAGTGAAAGGCAAAAGTGAAGTGAGACATTTAATTTATGCATACACACTGGAATCCTAACTTTTGTCAATATGCACAAAATAGTATTATATTTGCAAGAACTAACTGATATATACATATATAAAAAGTCACAACTGGCCATTTTTCTATGAGCTCATGTTCCTGGTCACTTTAAGCACAATTCATCTTATCATGCCATTTTAAAGCTCTTGTTGTTTTTTTTTTTACTTTAAAGTGCACCAGTAGGTGGTGCAGAATAATATTAACCGATATTCTAATATTTAACCTGCCCCACTATGACCACCCCACACCTATCATCACGAGTAGATGCTCAGCTAGTTCAGAGACCCTCCCTGACGAAGTCTTTCACCCACAAATACGCCGCGGTACGGAAGGAATATGCTCAGTTTAGGTCTTACAACAGCGACTCTTAAAAGCAATGCCTCGTCACCTTTTTCCTCACTGTAGTTCTTATGGCTTGTGTCTTGGACAAGTTTAACATGTGGCTAACACATCCCACAGTCCCGTCTCACTGCATGACACTAATTCTAGCTTACCACTTTCAGAGATTATTCCAGAGCACAAAGTGAAAAGTTTATTCTTAACTGCTCTTGAAATGGACTCATTGGATAAATATAGGCTGCAGGTACATTTCTGACATAACAACCACTTGGAAGACCTGGTAGAGACGAAAACTGTCTTCATCAGACAAACAGCACTTAAAGCTTCCACCTTTGCGAGAGAGGAGAAAATCAAGCTGCTTCAGATCTAAAAACATCCACAGGTGTTTCTGCCCATCCTTCCACTGTGAGAAGACAACTCAGCCCTGTGGGTCTGAAAGGATGTGTAGCTGTCAAGACGTCTCATTGAGAAAAGTCATGCGGTCCCTAACTTTTGTAGAGTACTGAATATAAAACAGTGGGCATTCTGGCCAGGCTAATCTGCTCATTAGCTTAAACCAGCCAGTAGAGTAATGAATGAAATCAACTGGGTAAGGAAATATATAACAGTAGGTCTGTCTACTTTTCTTAAACACTTCAGACACAGACATACACAAATGAAAAGTGTTTATAACGTGGAGAGTTATCAATCTGGACAGTAGTTTACTGGAAGTGCTGATGTCACCAGACTAACAGCTACGTGGTGAGCCATATAGTTAACACAACCATTTAAGGCCAAAGTCCTACAAGCAAACACAGTTTGATGACTGTGTACTGTGCGAGATCAAGCAAAAGCCCATAAGCTACCTAACAAGTTTTAAGAACAAAGGTTGCACTATGTGTGTTTAACAGGTTTATATGGCATCTTGGTTCCTCTCAGAAAAAAGTACATGCTTCTGTACAAAATAGTGCTTCATAACTAAAAATGGATCATTACATTACTTTTTATTGAAAAGTCAATATTACAGACAGACCTGGAATAACATTGTTAGAAGAGTTTCCATAGCATTCAGTTATTAATCATAATTATTCAGTAATTACTAAGAACTATTACCTAACTGCTATGGATTATTCAGTAGCTGCTATTATTCAGTGACTTTTGTGAATTATTGCTCAACTGCTAAAGATAATTCAGCAACTACTACAAATTATTCAGTAACTGTTACGAATGATTAAGTATCTTCTATGAATTTGTAACTATTATGAATCAATGAGTATCTGCTTTAAATAATTAAGCGTCTAAAATGAATTATTTAGTAACTACTACAATGTATTCAGTAAGTGCAATAAAACTAAGTTATACTATATGGACACAAGTATTGGGACACATACACATTACACCCACAAGAGCTTTTACTTCATCCCCACATCCCAAATCCACAGGCATTAATGTGGAGTTGGTCCCCCCTTTACAGCTCTAACAGCTTCCTCTCTTCTTGGAAGCTTTCTACAAGTCTGCCTGTGGGATTTTTTGACCATTGATCCAGAAGAGCATTTGTGAGGTCAGACACTGATGCTGGACAAGATCTCTCACAATCTCTGTTCTAGTTCATCCCAAAGGTGTTTGATGGGGTTGAGGTCAGAACTCTGTGTGAGCCAATCAAGTTCCGCCACACCAAACTCACCCAGCAATGCCTTTATGGACCTTGCTTTGTGCACTGGGGCTCAGCCGTGCTGGAACATAAAAGGTTCTTCCCCAAACTGTTCCCACAAAGTTGGAAGCATACAATGGTCCAAAATGTCTAGGTATGTTGAAGCATTAAGTTTTCCCTTCACTGGAACTAAGGGATCTAGACCAACCCCTGGAAAACAACACCATAGCATTATCCCTCCTCTTCCAAACTTTACAGTTGGCATAATGTAGTCAGGCAGGTAATGTTCTCCTGACATTTGCCAAACAAGTCATTCTACTGCCAGTGTTTGTCCTTCAAGACTGCAAGGCTATGAACTTAAGCATCTGATTGTACAATTGAAGGGTGTGATTAGCAAAACTTGTGGTGCTAATTGATAAGCATTTGCTTAGGAAAAGGGTCAAACATTAATAACAGTTTTTTTATGTGTCTGGAAGGGGGTAATTTTGACCTCAGAAGTGGCCTTGGACCCTCATCAGGGAGATATCTGTGAGAAAATGCAGGGGAGTGCTGTGAGAAGCAGCAAAGCCATAAAGCAATAAACGACGGCTAAGTACAAGAGACACTTGAAAGAGGCTGCACAAGACACAGACAAAGACAAAGCAAATACCAGCATGCATTTTCTAGGCTGCCTGAAGCTGGTCTCTCCATGGTAACCTGTAGGTTTTGTGTTTACCCGTAAACATTACAAGCACAGAATGCATGTTCAGCATGTTCACGTTAGCCACCAGCCGCATGTGTCTACAGAAAGGAGGAAACAGATGGGTGAGTGGTGGCAGTGAGTCCCCACTGTGTTCAAAAACAGATTCACTGCTGACGTTACCATAGATTTAATCAGCCAAACGGGCAAACCATTGATTTGCAGAGGCCAGGGACACTAACCCATTTACCTTCTTTGCAGTGCCAGGAAGATTTGCCCTTCATGGCCCAAACAGATGCTACAGCCAGATGTACATAAGAAATGTCTCTCACATAACTGAGATTACTGGATAGAGATTACTTATTGTCCACTCTCTGTAACAGAGATTTGAACAAGATTTGGTAAGGATTTGCACAGTCAGAGAAATTTTAACGCAAGGTTTCCCTGAGAGGGTGCAATAATGACACGCTAAAGAGATTCCACACGACATGGAATCAGAACAGATGAGATTCACAGATTTCCCCCTTGCCTCATGAAGAAGAAGCCCTCATCGACCTACAGACACAGTGGCATGGGGAGTCTACAACCACATGCAAATTCAGCCAGTGGACAGGAGGAGATTCCAAACACAAACAAGTCAATGATGACAGAGAGAGTTCAAACAAATCTGTTTACACGTCCAACAATGACCACCCCCCAAAAAAGATCTAGACCCTCTGTGCAAACAGCTTGTCATTTGAATAGACATTCAAGCCTAGGAATGTATAAAAAACTGAAATGAGTGATTTAAGTGCATTGATTTTTGTCTATGTGATGATAATCTTTCTTGGTCAGAATAAAACATTGCTTATCCCCTTTTCTGTGAAACAGCTCCTCCAGGCACATTTGTATATTCAAATACAAAAGAATCAAATTGATTCAGGGTGTAATGTATCTCCTTAAGCACTGAATCATTTCACCCCTTAACATCCCAGTCTTATTACATACTAAGGCTTCTTATTCAGCAACTACAAGGACTTCAGCACAAACTGGTTGGACTATTCTTAGGTCATTGAAATGTGTAACGAAACTTTGGGCCCACTGGTGGGCTCTGGCCATGTAAGGGGTTAACCAAAGAATTATAATCGAACAGAATCGTTCACAGGTGACTGTGGCCTTTATCATTTCAAGGAAGTGAGTGGTCTCTGAGCATTTGTGTACCAAGGTGTGTTTAGTCATTAAAGGAATGTGAGCTGTGGACATCATGAGTCACTTTACTAGAACAATCTAGCTGAAGTGAATGGATGACCCTGGAGAAAGGGACTGTTCACCACTGCTGAAGCTGAAAGTCAACTCGCTCCCCAGTCTATCCAGCCTTTAATGGACACTAAGCTGCAAAAACAGCTTGTTCATGAACTTCATGAGATTGTTCATTTTTTTGGTAATGTCACAGAACAAACTCCACTAATTTATCAAGATTTACACGTAACGGACGGTTGAGATGTAAATAGTCATTCAGAGTGATTTGATTTAAAATCAGTGCTGCCTGGTTGACACACTGTTGTGTGACAAACTTTTAGCTTAAATCGT